>NC_051185.1:30901679-31037922 GCF_013339695.2 Rhipicephalus sanguineus | reverse complement strand
AATAGTTACATATGAGAATTTAGATTTGTTTCCCATAATAATTACTTCATAAAATTAAAGTAGCACTCTCACAATGAATGCTACGTCTTAGTCGCACAACCTGCAAATAAGAGCGCTTTTTCAGTTTCATGCTGCCTTAAGAAAAGCTCACAAAAGAAACATGAACTTTAGATAAGCACATAATTGAGGTGTGCTTTTGCCACCCCAGCACAGTGGATAAAAAGCTCTTGAAACAGTGCTGCTTAACCATTACAACAACTTCTGTTAATATAAACCAGTATGCTTCAGGAAACAATATAACGACGGGGAAAATATTTCACATCATTTTTCTCAAACACAAATATTGCAACAAAGGGCACCTTGCCAAACGCAACTGGCATATTTGTCTAGAATTGATAATTATATACATCTTGTGCTCTTTCAAATTACTGTACACATGGTGTGTACCAGAATGTAACCTAATTCACTGACTTGTATTATCTTCAAGTGGGTTCACCCAACGCAAGTTCGTTTCTCGTAGCAACGACCTTGCACAGTCAGATTAAAATCCTAACCATAGTGCAACTAACTTCTAACAAAAACAAGCGCGGTGCAGTAGTCGCGGAGAAAGCCACAAACACACGCCACTGAAGAGCACCGCGCGCGCATGTGCAGCCGCAGCGTGTTTTTATATCTTCCTCCCCGCGTACTACATGTCAATTATTACTGAGTTTCCTGAAAGTTACTTCATTTGTACCTGCATCATGAGAAGGCTAGGCGATGAACGTTATGTTTAAAGCAGTTCTATTTCCGAAGTGATAAGCCATCGTACAAGTAGCTTCAGGCGATGATCTCGTGCAGTATACAGCTGTAGTCGATTTCAATAACTTTCGACGACGCTAAGAAGTTTATTTACAGAATCACAACTCGGATACAAAAAATCTTGCAAATTATTCTTTCTTCGGTTTACGATCGCTTCTGAGCGGCGGAATGCCAAGAGCGGGCCACTTTCTCTCTCTCCTCGGTCGCGACCCGTCCCCTCTCCGGGAACGAGCCATGCTCTCAGTCCTTCCCTCCTACCTCACCTCCCCCTCCGGTCCCCTACGCCCAAAAGGGCGAGTGTTGCCCTCCCTGCGACACATAGATCGCGCAGGCGTCCCCAAGGTCAACCAGTTCCCGAGTAGAGAAGCAGCAGCGGGAAGCGGGCGGGCCGAGCGACAGGCATTCTTGGAATCGAAAAACAGCCAAGGAAGAAGAGCGCCATGACAAGAAACGCTTGCGTTACAGAAGCGAGCGGAGTATCGCGCAAAGCAACGCGCCTTCATCCACCCGTTGCAGTTGTAGGTAGTGAACGCACATGGTGAGTGCTTCATACAACCGTATAAAGTGCACAGAAAGCATTGAGCATAGCGTAAAACATACCTGTCTATCATCCTTCCTCTGGCCATCATCCCCGCAGAGTGAACACACCGCCCAGACTATCACACTCGGTTCCTGCGTAAAAGACGTCATGTAATGAAGTAACCTAGCTGTGTAATTCAGAAATATTCTAGAACTTACCAAAATCAGGCATCCACTGTGCACTCTTCAGCTTTACAGTCCACAATGTACCGTACACTCGGCGACAGTCTTGTCAAAAGGCTGCTGTACGTCCGCACTCGCCTTCAGTCACGAGACTAGGACCTAGATCGTCTTGGAAGGTACACTTGACATTGAATCAAGTAACCAACGTGCATAATCGATAAACGTGGTAACGAAGCATTGCAGAACACAGCATGGCACACACACACACACACAAACCGCGCGCACCGTGCACCCGTCAAACAACTAAAGCGCCCCCAAGGACAACTTTAACTTTTCTTGGCAATGAAGGGAAGGCTACGGGGGCGGAGCTACTGCACATGTACTGCTCCGCGAAATAGTCCGGTTCGGCGCGCGTTTCGAATTTAGTTTTGGTTTGTGAACCTTCCGTACCTCATGTGACGGCCATTTCATTGTTCGAGCGGCCGTCTCAGGCTTATACAGCCATTTGCTAGTGAAATTCGTCAGAAGCTCCCTAGGCGAGTCGTCGGGAAAGGTGGAGGGTGACGAGCGCTCACTTGAAGACGAAGGCGCTATTTTGACTGTGAGGTGCACGTAAAAGGTGCGACGTTTTCACAAGTGCAAAAACGCGAAATGACGCTGCATAAATCAAAACAAATATAAATATCTCCTTGGTGCGCGCTGACCCTCTCTTCAAACAGCGCTCCTTAGAAAATAAAGCAATGTTGTTGTTTTTATTTGTCACTGTACATAAAAAAAGTGTATTTATGGCTTTTTTTAACCCGTGTGTGCATGTTGGGAATGTGTTATGGCTGTTCGATTTTGTTATACAACTATACATTTTGTTTTGTCAAAAGAAACGCTTTTTGTTTCAAGTTACTGCCCTCTCCCGTGGATAGAAAGAGGTAGGGATTATGATAGGAGGAGGGAATGGGTAGGGTGTGATAGGCGACACCCAACGTTGCACACAGAGGAGGTGAATGGGACAAGGAAGGAGTGAAGGGGAGAGATGAGTTTACGCCGTGGAGAACGGAAGAGAGTCGCGTGGCGACGACATTACGAGGAGGCGGGGCGGGAGAAGGAAGGAATGTTACGCGGCCGTTGGGCCAAATACAGTATTCTAGTACACTGTAGGCCAAATCGAACTTTGGTTGTCGGCTGCTTCTGACCAGCGTTGCAACAGCGAGGGAGAGATAGAGACAGTAGTTTGAGGTTGGGAAAACGCTTGCCCGCGTATCTTTGCAACCAACAACATTCTGTTTTGGACATAATGTAAGTGCACCATGCATAAGAACAGTCCCTAATTTTTATCACAACAAATAACGAACTTTTTTCTGTACGTCACCCATTGTCCACAGTTCCAGTTCTTCTCCGCCCCCCAAATCCTTCGCGACGCCGTGCGGGTAATCCCCACTCTCCTCCGTTAATTTCTACTGGACAAATGGGCAACACGGGCCCATCTGAAGCGAGTGTTCGCAGTGTCACTTGATCATATCTGTTCATATTTGCATATGTGATCGACTCATGCCTTTAAAAATAAGGAAATGCTTACTTCTATTATACGGCAGGTAATATAATGAACATTGCTGCGGTCGTCAGCAATTCTTCGATCGCCGGTGCATGGGCGATATATGTAAAATATTTACGCATTCTACTGAAGCACGATATTTGTGTACATTGCAACACAAATTGTTTATTGCTTGTAGTCTCTGAAAGACGCAACTTGTCTATTGTGATAAACTGATTTTACGGTGGCGATTAAGGCTATTTAACTTCTTTGTTGTGATGCGCGTTTTGACATTAGGAACGGCAACTGAAAGTCTGAACACTTCAGTCACCAGAAATTAAAGGCACATGGTCATTTGACTCTCCGATGTACACTTAATGTTAAACGACATTAGGCTTTGCATGTCTAATGTCTGTCTAGTGACTCATTAGGAGCGCACCTAGTCGACACTAGACACTCAAGACTCATTTTCATAAGGGTCATCAGAGAACGAGGTGTGATAGCCAGAAGAGCGTCGCATAGTGGACGCAGAACATGGTCGCCATCCCGCGGCATGTTAAAATGTGATTGAACACCGCAGCCGGACTAGAGGGAAACGCAAAGCGCGTCGTGCCGCCCTGTAGCGCGGACGCGATTTTTCTCGTGGCGAGCGCGATGAGCGGGGAACGCGGTGTTACAGCGAAGTGAAGCAGGCGCGCGTCGCAGAGCTATTTTTGGTTTGATTAGCGTGATGCTATGAGCGAGGGCCGACGTTTTTTGCGACGCTTGGGCTATGATCGCCACCTCGCGGTGTGTTAAGGCAGTGACAAAATTGAACTTCTATTGAAAACGCGCCGAATGGGACGGACATGTAACGCGTTGGAGGTGCTAAACGCGGAGGCCACAGTAACGACGAATTACTTTACCGCTCCCAGAGGGCAACACCATCCCGCCGACCGGGATAGTGGTAGATATGAAAGGGCGCGTTTGTAAAGCCTCTAGTATCTGTGACCGTGGCGCAGTGGATAGCGTGCCCGGATCTGTTGTTGCGGACCGAGAGGTCGTGGGTTTCGATGCCCGTTGACTAAACTTTTCCTTTGCCATCTGATCGTGTAAATTTTTTAGACGTCATTTCCGTGACGGAATACGTCGCTGAAATCTTGGTGGACCCCGGCATAAAACACTTTCGTGTTAAAATCTCTTCTCATGTCTTCAATTGATAACAAATCGCGGATGTCACTACAGGCCGTGTACCTGCGTGCGTCGCCCGCCTCTTAGGCGCAACACTAAACAAGGAGCATTACATATTATTGTATACCGGACATATTCTCCTCTAGGTCTTCGAGTGGCGCCCTCTTGCGTGTGACGTCGAGAGAGGACTCGAGTGCTGCTCCTCGCGCGCGCGCTCCTGCGTGAAGGCTGCTCGACGCTCCCGTCCACTCTCGTGCTCGACTTATTCAAACATTAGAGGGCAAGTTCATAAAGCAATTTGTACAGAATGTTAAAGAAAAAATGACCAGCGAAAACCGAGCGGAGTTGCTTTCAGGAGCACGTTCAGTGTCGATTGCTCCTGGTGTTGTCTGCGAGCCATAAATGTGTACATCTGCATGTATGCGGACGATTTCTTTTCGCGACTGTTCTATGGCCGTGGCGCACTCAAAATTACTTTCCGGCCAGTTTTTCATCACTGACTTCAGGCTTCGGCTGTCATGTCTGCGTTAAAGCGCAGTATATGCATAGCGCCTGCTGCGCGTGTTCGGTTTCCAAGCCTGCTTCTTCGGGTTCAATTCCTTTGTTCGGAGTTTTAAGCTCATGAGAAACGACGTGTGATGTCATTCAAATAAATAAATGCTCGTTAAAGGCAACGACATTTCATTATATCTAAGTTTTCAGCAGCTGATGTGTAAGCGCGTCGTAAGTGCATGAAAATTACACAAGAAACAAAAAGGTTGACAGCAGGAGTCAAAAGGGGATGCACGACAGTGATATGAAATATGGTAGTATGTGCAGAGTTGTTTTTTTATGCAACATGCTTTAATCCCTACGTTAATAAATCGACATTCTCTGACTCGTCCATAGTCGTCTGAAAGTATGCTGAAAAAAATAATGCAACCATACTAACGTAGATAAATACAAAGCTTCGTGTAAATAGTGTGAATCACTCTCTACGGTCGACACCTGATAGGGCGTGGTGCGATCACTGTATTAAAAAACTCAAAAGGTCCCTTATGCATTTGCCTAAGATGACTCGAAGGCGAAAGCCATCTTCTTCTGTTTCTTAAGTCGATGTATTGTTCGTTCCCCGCCCCCTCCGAATGCTTTCTGGACGTAACATATGGTTTTGCACTGCCTCAAGGATCGGAGGCACTGCAAGCTTTCTACACATCACCTGATTTTGCATTGCCTCCGTGATCGGTGGGCCGATTACGGAGGCAATGCAAAACCAGGTGATGTGTAGAAAGCTTGCAATGCAAAGCGAGGATATCATGTGACGTGACGTTACGACGTCACAAACTTTGCGGCCTGTGATGTCATGATGACGTCATAAGGTGACCTGATCATATGATGATTTTTGCGTCTTTCGTGTAGACGCTGCTGACGCGGGACGCCGAAGGTCAATTTTCGCGTTTGATGAGGAAATCTAAGGCTTTCCCCTTAAAAACTTCTATCTTGTAACACAGCGCGGTAAAGCATAGCAATAACGAGCCAAAAGGGCTAAAGGAATGGTGGGAAAGAGCTCCCTTACTTCTCTTCCTGGACACATTCATCAATTTTTCCTGCTATTTAGCAAGGTGTACTATCGGTGCCAAATGAAACAGATGAAAGCCCAGTGCAAAAGCTGCTTCGCATCTAAAATACTGCTAGTAGTTGAGGAACGCCGTGTCACGCGAACGAACTGTAACGAAAATGCTGCTGATCTAGCCAGAGCCTAGCAGACGACAAACGCCGAATCCCTACCTTTGCCTCACCGGAGCGCCGCCATCGGTGGCGCAGAGGCGAATAGCAAAAGTTGGTAACGATAGAGCGGACAGTGCAGCTCGAGCTATTACTCACCGAGCGACTGTCCCTCATCCATATACCCGTCTGTTACCCCAGGATGCCCACTCTCCTCTGTATATCTTAGTACATCAGCGTCGACAACTACTGCGATACATCCCGCCACACCCTCGGCTATAGGTATAAAAGAAGAGGATGAGTGCAGCCGCCTGCAGACAAAGACATGTCGGCGTCTGCGTTTAAAACATGCCGTCCACCAAACCGCATAAGCCGGCATTTGCCTGCGGCGTGGAGGACCGCCAACGCTCTCTCACATTACGTAAGAGTGCGAACTAAGGTCACCCAAAATTAACACGCCTCAGATTCCGGCGCAAACATTAAGAACTGAGCAGTGGGAGGCCTTGCTCGCCAGCGAAGAAAAGGACGACCAAGTAGCGTTCGTCGACCAGGCGCGGTGGCTTGCTGAGGCCTGTGCAGGCCTGGTCTAGGGGCCCCACCGATATGCTTCTCAACAGCCTTTCTTTTTTAAGAACACTTTTTCAGATCAATTCACATTTCCACCAATAGAAATCCTCTGGGGTGATTACCATATGAGAGTGTTCTATCTCCTCGATCCTTTCAACTCCCCCAGTCCGTTCGCATGTGTAGGGTAGCAAACCGGTTGTCCTAAACTGGTTGACCTCCCCGCCTTTCCTTCTCTACTATTTCTTCTCTTCCCTTCCCCAAGAACGAAAAAAAAAAATGGGGCATAAGTTTACTGGTGTTAACTAAAGTTCTCACTGCCAATAGGATAACGACGGCCCGACAAGGCATAGCATTCTGAAAACGTGCCAAGCGTCTTACATGCTGGCTTGCACGACGGCAATTCTTGACGGAACCTCCAACGCTGTAACAGAGGCGCCAAACGTCCGAAAGTGTTTTGTTGTGCACTGGACATTCACGCGTCCGATTCCGCCTGACGATGCATTGCGCTTGTGGCATAACATTTACTATACTAGGGTATGCGATGCTTTACCATCTCCCTTCCTTTTTTTCCTTCCTCCTCACTTTTACATCATTGCTCCTCACCTTCGCTTTCCTTTCCCACCCCTTTGCTATACTCAACCTCCTTGGCTATACTATACTATGCTAATTTATGCTAGCAGCTGCGTCTCTTTGTCGAATTTGAAGCCATGTCTCTTTGTCGAATTTGAAGAGTACCTCTAAAGAGCTAGGTTAATCACCTAGCACCTAATCTAGTTACAGAACTGGGACAGCGTCGAATTAGTTTGCAGTTATATAATAAAAGATATTTTTATTTTTAGCTGTCTTCTTTTATTCTAATTATAGAACTGCCATTCGTATCCACAGAAGGCCTTTGTGGCGGGCTGTCACATCGTGCAGAACCTGGTGAAGACGTGAGATCATTGGAGAACATACAATAGGCCAAACACTTCGTCATCGTTTCATATAAAGTGTTTGAAGGAAATCTTGTCCCCGGCGTCTCTCGTATCTGCAACCGCAGCTCTTCAGATAACGCAACAATCATTAGAAGTAGGGAGTTTCCCGTAAATACCGCGGAGGAAAGAAACTAAAAATTACTAGGGAGGCTGCTCATAGCGTTTACAAGCCACCCAAGCCACCCAAGCCGCCGCGCTTGCGGTACAATGTCTACGGTTCTTGGCGGCTGAACCAAAGGTCGCGGGTTCGACCCCACCCGCGGCGGTCGCATTTTGATTGGGGCAAAGTGCTTAAAAGTCCGCGTTCTGTGTGATGTCAGGACACATTACAGAGTACCAGATTGCCGAAATTTCCAGAGCTCAACACTATGGCGTCTGTCATAATCATATTGTGGTTTTGGGTTGTAAAATCCAAAATGTTTTAGGACAACCAATTTGCGGCGTGCGTGTCTTTTACGCGTGACATACACTATAAAGGCGCAACAACTAACAGGCCAATGTATAGCGACGTTAGCGAAGGCGAAGTCTGTTTCGTTAAGGGAATCTATCAGGACCCATATTCTGAGATGATTACTTTTGGCAAGATCTCCCTAAAATCACTTTTCATGGTGCACTGATTAAACCGCCTTGGTGGTCTTGTGGTGATCGGCTGTTGACCGAAGGTCGTGAGATTGAATCCCGGCCGAGGCAGCCGCATTCCGAGGGAGGCGAAATGCTACAGGTGCGTGCACTACGATTTAGGTGCACGTTGAAGAACCGCAAGTGGTCGGCATTTTCGGAACCCTTCACTGTTTTTGAAACGTAAAAGACAAACTATTACTACTAACAATACGGTGCAGTGATTGGCTGGATGACGAAAGGCGGGAAAGTAGTCGCTTTAATCGTTAGATATCAGATTCTACGTTGCGCAAAGCGACGCTGCCACCGGAAGTACGATAATAGGGCCCCAGGGGACAATGGGCCTGGTCGTGCCCCGCTGCATGCCTTAGTGAAGACGTTATGCGCGAGAGTTCGCATAACTTCCTTGAATTGGAAAATTACACTTATCTCGTCAGCGTTATGGTGAGTTACAAGAGTTGCCACGTGCGTTCATTTTGTCACGTGGCCTCGCAGATAAGATACGTAGTGTGGTAAGCTCTCGCCGTACGTCCAGACAGTCTAAAGACCGCAGTAAATGATGCATTCAGATGTACAGGCGATGTTCAAAAATTTCTAGGTCTACTTACATTTAGGCCAGCAAACGGCAAGGTAGTCACGCGGCCTATACATAGTTTTTCACGGATGTTACGACACGTCACTGCGGCCACTTCCGGTATAAGCCCCCGCCGTAGCTGGGCCCCTTGCTGGACCTGGCAACCTTGTGCTTTACTTAGCGCGACAGCCATGCTAATATGCGCGATGTTCGGCTGTCGTATATAGCGGAGGCAATAATCTTCGCAACGGCCCTACAGAGCAACACGCATCGGAATGTTTTGTTTCCCTGAAGTGATAAAGCGACAGTGCGAGAGGATGCGAGTAGTCTTTGAAAAGTGGCAAAGCGTTTGGCTTACTCGCATAAATGGGAAAGACTTGAAGACCTTCAGGAACGTCCGCTCTTGTGGTCGCCACTTCACAACGGGTAAGAGTTTCAATTTCAGTACTTTAAACTGACATCTTGGTTTGTGAGCCGTCGCAATGCTGTCATCTTCAGCCACGAGGGTCCATGCTTTCAAAGGTGGCTCCCGAAGACGCTGAGATTCGTCGATCTCAGCGTCTTCCGGCCTAAAGCACTTACGCCTCCATCGAAAATACGGCCGCCGCGGCCGATATTCGATCCTGCGACCTGCGGGTCAGCAGTCGAACACCATAACCACTAGACAACTGTGGCGGGTACAGCGACTACGATACCGAACGCTGTGCCGAAGGTGGAAAATGTATTTGGGCGTGTGAGTAGGGAACCAATGAACAAATACGGACATTGTTAACGGTTCATGGAAGCACTTGACTATTTTCGGGATCAGCAAGAAAACAAATGTGCGCAGCCTGAACTGGTGGTGCAAGGCTCGCACCAGCAGAAGAGCTAATGTTCGGACTCCCGAGGAAGAAGTTACCGCCGAAGTCCCTGCACCTGCCCTCTTAAACTACATGGGCTTGGCGGGAACATGTCACGTGGCTAGTGTTACGTGATTTTGGGTGGAACATTTCACGTGACTAGGGCTATGGTAATATGACGGGAACATGTCACGTGACAAGTGCTACGTGACTTTACGTCACGCTCCCCCACTCTTTATTTTTCCTTCTATCTCTATCTCTCCCTATTTGTCACTACCTATTTCTTTCTACGTCTTGGTTTCTCTCTCTCTCTCTCTCTCTCTCTCTCTCTCTATATATATATATATATATATATATATATATATATATATATATATATATATATATATATATATATATATATATATATATCCGTCTCTGTTCTTCTATCTTTTTTTAACAGCGAAGCTCGTAATCAAGGCATAAAAACGGCTGTGCCCCGCAATAAACCTCGCCGCGCCGTTTCCTAGCAACCACCGACGCCACAGCTGCGGACCACCAGTCCTCGCCTCGCTACCGCGCCAGCTGGTGTGACGGCATGCGAAGCCGCGCATGCGCCGAAGCAGTAGCAATGGAGAAGCCACCGCCAAGCCGCGCTCGGCAACGGAACCCGCCGCGCCTATCTACCGCAACAGCTGACGTGACATGACGCGAAGCCGCGCGTGCGCCATAGCAACAGCTGCGGAGGAGCCGCGTCGAAGATACCGAAATGTCTGAGTTTAACCACGTCATGTTTAAATAAAAGAGTTGCCTAGCAACCGTTTGCGTCGTTAAACACGTTATAAACAGACTTACTGCGCATGAGCATGTCCTCGGGATCGTTATAGAAGAGCCGCGCCTGGTCGTACCGAGGTAGTCTCGTAGCCATGGGTCATCCGAGGAAGAACCGTACACCTGAATAAGATGCTGCCTATCGCAAGGCTCGACGTGCTGCAGAGCGAGAAGGAGATCAGCGGCGGTGATCCGACCCAGCGTGCGTGAACAAGAAAGCGGCTGACGTGAAGAGAAAGAGGTGGTTGTTCCAAGAGCTACAAAAGAAATCGGCAGATCCCACGTGTTGTGGAAATCGGTTTCATGCGAAGCAGTTAGCGAGTACTTTTTGGGCTGTATTTTATGGCTTTGAGCCAAGCGTTACGAGGTGGGTCTACGTGTTTTGCAATATAGATTGCTGAATCATAGGAATAAATATGTAATGTCTATTAGACTGCTATAAAAGCGAAGCCAGCACTGGAACCACAGACGTTAATCTGAACTAATGCCTGTATCGTTAGGGGTGCATTGCGTAGTGTTTATTCCTTTCTTGTAAAATTAAATAGCCAGCACCACAACCACAACTGACGTTGCACCGACATTACGCTTGCATAGGCTGTTTTTCCAAACCAGTTTATAGCGCTGGCGTGGCTCTGTGGTAGAATACCTGATTGCCACCCAGAATGCTTAGGTTCGATTCCTAATTGTGATTCTTTCCACTCGTCGGGTTAACGCTGCCGATGTCGGTTTTTCTTAACGCTCCCGCATGTAAATGAGAAAAGTCTGTTCTCGCCATTCCTGGATAGATATAAACTGTCAGTCACCTGTGGCGGATACCCGTACACCGTGGCCCGTAGTTAACGGGTACGTGCCACACGTGTCTGGAGGGAAGAGTTTAACGACGTGCGCGACAGGATTTTCACGTTGTTCATGTCATCACAAGACAGTCATATTCGTCAAATCCTCTTACCATCCCATGCCAATTTCGGTCTACACCAAGTTAAGGAGGCGATCACGCGAGCACCCAGACGTAGGCGGCTAGATAGATAGATAGATCGATAGATAGATACGTAGATAGAAACGCTCAAATTGCCAAAGGTTCGCTAAGAAATGCTTCGCATTTAAAACTGAAAAATAGGCTTGCTTAAAGCAAGTTTGAAATCTAGCCTTAGTCGATAAAGCGTCCTAATCGGATGGACGAGCTTCGCCGTTATCAAGTCTTGCGCGGTCAAGTGCAAGCTTTTTAAAGATGATAGTCTTTCTTGGGGAACTTAAACGCAGAAATTTTGGCCTGTCTGTCTGTCTTTCTGTTTGTCTGTCTGTCACCCGATTCAGCCACCCGGCCAAAGTTGAACCACTTGCTTACCGCCCACCCATCTTGACCTGGTACTGCTGTTCATACTTGTGAGCGTTGTCAATCAAAAAGTAAATATTACGCGTACCTGAGGCGCAATATCACTAGGTAAGTATTAGGTGGTGTGTTCCTTTAATAGAAAATACATAGATACGTAATTCTAAAGACCCTAGTTTCTTAAGCTGCGCTGAAAATGACATATGCGCGCCGACGAACGCCCTCTGCCACGGAGAAAGGAAACCCTCTGCACAAGCTCATGTTTCCCGACGTATTGCCAGATGGCGTCCATATCTCACGCAGCGCCTCCTCTATCGTCTTTTGACGACATTTGCAGCGGAGCACGCAGATACGCGGCCCATTTTTTCTCTAGTTCTCTCTTTCTCTTTCCTTTTAACTCCCTCTCTTCTCTCTCTGGACTCGTTCTCTCAGTGTGGGATGCAATAACTCGCAATCGGCACAGAGGGAGAGCTCGTGCCGTACGCACGTGTTTGGGGAGCGAAGCAGGAGATGAAGAAGAGGACGAAGAGAGCGCGCGCCGGCATGATGATGATAGTATTCGTGAACGCCATACTAGGGTTTGCCGAGTGTAAGCAGCTCTGCTGTTACACAGTGTGATGGATACGGAATATTTTTTTTTGTCGAGATACAACGAGATGTCGTCCGTGAATACTGTCAGCTTCACGGAACTGTGCCAGCTATTGAGAGACCTCGCACGCAATGGTCTCTCAATGCTGAGCCCAGAAGTGCTTTGAGGATGGGCACAGTGTACTCGGAATAAAAGGACAGTGTACACGGAGCAAGCGTCATTTGTGTGCAAACGCCAAAAATGGTGCAGTACTTTCCCATTCCTCGAGGCACAACGTACCTCTTTAAAAAAAAAAGAAAGAAAGAAAGGATTTAGAGCGCAACAAATTAGAGGAAATTCTAATCCTTCACTTAGGTGACTGGTATTGGCACTCGCACGTAGGCGTTCGTGTGCCCTGGTGTATTCCTTGGGTTAACATAATGTTTCGTCGTGCTGCCAAGGCGGATCTCAGAGGCTGCTTTGAAAGAAGTGCGGAGTTGAGATCTGCTCCGCCAGGAGCCGCCACGGTCCAAGCTCCTCAGGAAGGAAACCATCTGTTCTTTCCATCAATTCGTTCAATTAGTTTTGATTATTGATCCTGACAGTATATTGGCCCCTATGTTAAGTAAACTCATGCTCCGACGTCATGTGTATACAACATAACTCTTAAATTCGACCAGAACCATCGATTACGTGCCTGTTTTATTTCTGAGAAAACTTTTTCTCAATATTCTGAAAACCGGAAGTATGTGCTCGACTGGAAGTTCACAGAAGAAAAACAAGTCACTCATTGCTAGTGCCACAAGTATAACACGTACTCTGCTACGTTAGAGGCGTCCCTCTACTACAAATATAGTCGGCGTCATTATCATAAAGTCTCTCTGCCAGTCGATAAAGTGTCAAGCAGGCTATTACGTGTTTGGAAAAAGTTTATTTCACCGTAGGGCGCTACGAACACTTAGAAACAGTGTCCGTACAACAAGAACATTAACATACACAAATGACGAAACACAATATACATAAAACGTTTTAACAGAAATGCCGAAGTCCACAGGGTGTCCCTAATGCATGCTACTAAGAACTGGCATACACACACTTATCACAATATATACAATGCACATGACGATGTATGTGCACAATACACATGACTTGGTGAACACGCCAGCAAATATGTACAGCAGATGTTATGGTACATGTAATTTACACAATTTACAGTATTAGCATGAAATGTGTATATACAAGAACCTACGCAGCTACGGGGCATGCACAGACAGAAATAATAAATACGAACAGATTATATGCAATAATATTTACTGTGTGATAACCTGGCTACAAGAACCAGGTCAGAAAAAAAGGAGCCGCACACGTCCATTAACTACTGACAGGAAGCGGCACGATCACTTCCGTAGAAATTCCTCTTCCCCAAGGAAGAACAATTCCTCCAACAAAAAGGACAGCAATTCGGAGTACAACCGTTCCAAAATCGGAAACAGAGCAAGACGACGGTGACCCGCCGCAACAGCCTCGCACCTCTTACGCCACAAACAAAAAGCCCCCGCAGCAATTAGAAGGCTTGCAAAGCGACTACGCGAGCAACGACCACACGTGACAAAACGAATAACTCCTAGGCCACGGAAACAAGTGTTAACGGCTCCCCAATTACCCTTGCAATTACACAGTGCTGCAGCACATGCTGGTTAACCTCTTGTAGCGGACAGTTCGGACAACTGGAAGATGGGACCATGCCCCACCTCTCCAGCCTGTCTCGTGTTGGGAGTATACTCTCCATCCCAGCCGCCACATGAAGTCGCGGAGATGTCCAGCCAGAAAGGATGCCGTTATCGCGCTCGACGAGACAAGACTGGAACGCGCTAGACGAGCTGGAGGAACCAGAGGGAGCAGCAGCGCCGCCATGTATCTACAACACGGTTTTCTAGAATGTTTACATCAGGGCAAACTTGCTGAGCGTGGCGATAAAATGCTACTGCCGTGGAGCAAAATACAGGCATGTTAAGTGCTTGCGGCGCAGAGTTAAGCCGTGCTCCCGGTAACAAATAGCGTATGTTGGTGCCTAAGAAATAGCAGGCAAGATCACGCGCGGGACACTGATCACCGTGTAACAAGCGAAACAAGAATCGCACAGCAAGCAGCCGGCAGCGAACAGACACGGATCGGAACGCGAATGCACCTGTGTTGCGTGGTTGCCCAAGCGTCGCTCGGCAAACCAGCTCAGTTCCATCTGACCAAAACAAATTGCCAAGAAGGGACTACAACGACCTGGTTATTCGCAATGGGAACTGTACGACATGACAAATGTACCATGCGCGGTCGCAAAGTACAGTTTGTGCTAAGTACCTACTTTCCAACAGTGGTAAATCGTACTCTAGCGCTTCCCGGACATGTTTCACATCTTCGAGTACTGAAACCCACACGGAGGCTGATATGCCGTAGCAGGTATAATCAAGCCCTAGAATGCGAATAGAGTCGCTTTTTTGAAGACCGGAAAAGGGGCTTAGGTAGATATCTGTGGAACCAATGAACAAATATCAACATTTCGAAAAATTGAATGCAGCGCCTGAAATAGACCTATACTCAGCAAAAAGCCGTAAACAACGGGATAAGCTGTCCTCGTTTTTTTAGATACAACTTGATGTCATTGGCGAAAGCTGTCACCTTCACGGTATCACTACGAGGTAGTGAAAGGCCTCGAATATATGGATCTTTAGGTAGGGAGCGCAGGAATGGTTCGAGGCTGAGTACAAAAAGTACTGGGGATAGAGGACAACGTTGGAGAACACCGCGGGTAACACGAAATGGGGCACTTTCATAACCATCAAGAAACAATGTATTGTGTATATTTGTGTACATATTTCGCAGAAGCTGAAAGAAGTTTTGCGAGAATCCAAA
This sequence comes from Rhipicephalus sanguineus, assembly GCF_013339695.2. Taxonomy (NCBI): domain Eukaryota; kingdom Metazoa; phylum Arthropoda; class Arachnida; order Ixodida; family Ixodidae; genus Rhipicephalus; species Rhipicephalus sanguineus. The sequence goes on along the minus strand of NC_051185.1, from coordinate 31,022,833 downwards.
CGCTTCCATTACGCTAAATATGTAGCTATGTTCAAGTCGATCAAATGCATTTTCTTGATCAAGAGAAACGAAGAGCCCACGGGCTGATCTCGCCAACGTATACGCAATTATATCACGCGTAACAAAGGAGAGACTATGAATTTCTCTTCCAGGAATCGAGCACGCCTGATGATGTCCTATTAAGGAAGGCATCAGGATTCTCAAACGCCGAGTGACAACTGCTGCAAACTTTTTGTAATCGACGTTGAGAAGCGTAATTGGTCTCCATTCCTCTGGGCGAATTGACAATGGGTCATGTTTAGGTATTAACACAATTCGACCATCGTGATAGCTATCAGGCAAATCAAAGTTCTCGAAGCAGCGGCAAATAGCACAAGTGAAAGTGGCACCGATTTCAGCCCAAAAGGTTAAATAGAACTCAACGGGCAACCCGTCCGGCCCAGGAGCCGAATCACGCTTCATTGAAGACAATGCATCTTTCAGCTCATCAGCTGACGGAGTTGCACAAAGTTGTGCAGCTACCTCTGGTGGAACCTGAGGCAGACCACTAAGCATTGTGAATGTATCGGCCGTATCATGGTGCACTGACATAGTCGTACGAGCCATGGTTTCAAAATAGGCTACCAAAACGGATAGATCACGCGCAGGTGGCAACGCAACGGGGAAAGACTCTGGCGGCCTGAGTTCCCAGCCGACTCGACTGTCTGAGAAGAGAACTTCTGGCAAAGCGCAAAACCTCGGCGTGAGCACATGGATTACGCCGGCAACACCGCGCAGCTGCCGACAACGACGATGCTTCAACAAGGCGCTGCAAACGTCCCCGTAACTCCCTCTGCCATGTGCGCATCGATGGAGTTAGTTGATCGACCCGAAGAGCAATGCGTAGCGTTGTGGCAGTGCCCGCTAGTTCTTCCGAAATACGGCGTCTAAGGGCGCGCCCTTCGACTGAGCAGTGTAGACGCCTCTGTACCTTGAGCGCGTCCCACGACTCTAGACCGGATCTGAACAGGGAAGCACGTAATACTCTAGATAAACTGTAGCGCGAACGCGTGTCATGCAGAACGTGGATGTCAAGACGCCATGGTCTCACTGACTAAGAAAGAGGAAAGCAAGCCTCAAGCGCTACTGATTGATGAACGGATACATAAACAGGGGATGGTGGTAATTGTATCACATTGGATCGCGACACGTAAGGAGCTAGTGCATTTGGCACGTAGAAGCGATCTAATCTACTAGACGACGAGCCACGCCACCAAGTCCAGGCATATTGTGATTCATGTACTAGTCGGTACACATATATCAAAGAGAAGAGCTGGACAAGGCGACGCAGCTCGCGTGCGTTCCAGTCAGGTCAACCCCATCCCAGGCCCTGCACGTCAGCTGGCGTGTCTAATACACAATTAAAATCGCCGGTGAGTATTACGTGCCGACCGTCAAGAAAATACACGTCCAGGTCACGGAAAAAATCATTAGACTTGGCTGCTTGGGCTGGCCCATAAATACACAGAATGCGTAGCCTGAACGACGATAGTACGCAGTCGAAAGCCAGTACGCGACCTAGCTCATCACAGAAAACGTGGTGATCTTGGAGAAGAGTTCGGTTAAAAAGTATGGTTCCAACTCCATTGAAACGAGATGTCGCGAAGAAAAAGTTACAGTCCAGGTTGAAAGCGAGCTTGAACGCACGAGCGTGGCCAATGGTAAAAACATGTGTTTCTTGCAAACACAGAACATCACAATGTTCTGCGCGCGCTACGTTTATAACCTTGGCTTGTTTTACAGGGTTACGGAACCCTCGGACATTTAAAAAATATCTTATCGTTTGCTCCACAATCGGTGCTGTTAAAGCCGCTGGAATGTTGAATGCGCAGTACGGCTCTTTTGTTTCACACAGAGCAGTGAAACAAGTTTTCTCCAACATTTCTTTGTTGCACACATCTAAACTGCGAAAGTGTTTTCATAATTAGATAAGCCAATGAAGTACTTTCGTAATCAAGCACCGAAGTTTATGTCGACAATTTTGAAACAGGCAACCAAAGCCTCGTTCACGCCAATATATATCCGTATATTCAACAGCTCTCATCGTCGTCATCAGCCTGACTACGCCCACTGCAGGGCAAGGGCCTCTCCCACGTTTCGCCAATAAACCCGGCCCTGTGCTAGCTGCGGCTACGTTAGCCCTGCAAAATTTCCTAATCTCATCTGCCCATCTAACTTCCTACTTCAACGAGTCATTGTACAATACCACAGACATCTGCCATCAGGTCTCCTTTCTCTCCTTTTTCCCTTTACTCCCGTGAGTAGTAGAAGGCTAGAAACCCGCTTTCCAGGCCGCCCTCTCAACCTTTCTCTTCATTAAACTATCTTCTTCTTCTTCAACCTCGCGCGCTTGCCTTTGCTTGGAAAAGCTCATACGTTCAACAAATAACTAATGTCTACGAATTTCTGGCGTACTTCGAAACGATTCTTACAATTCCGTCAATTCCATTAAGGGGATTATCAGAAGATTTGCCAGCAAACTTAATAAAAATTTGGGGCATAAATTAGGTGGTGTCACTTATGATTGTTAATTCGAATAGGATAACGGAGCTGCTTTTACAACACTGACTACATTTAGCTTCGTAAAAACGCTACAAGCGTTTTAACGCGCGGCCTTGTACGAAGGCAAACCGTGATGAGGCTATCAGCATTCCGAAAAGGACGCCAAACGTCCGAAAGTGTTTCTTGCACCCTGGTAATGGTTAGAGGCGTTTGCTCCCTCTCAGGGTACCCACGCCTGTGGCGTGGTGATCTTAGATACTAGCCACTTTAGTTAAAGAAATCTCATTCGCGTATTGAAATAAACGGCACCCTAACATTGCTTCCAACCTACATATACCAAATAACGTCAGCGTATGAGCTGCCACATCATTATACGTTATAATGACTGGGCTACAGCACAAAGGGCCTGCCAGGCATCCAGAATTCAAGCTGAAGGTAGCCAAAGTAGCCATGCCATTATCACCAAATGTATCGCCAAAAAATAACAACAACGGCATTATGACAAAAGATCGATGATCCCTCTGTCATAGCAATCGGTATAACACGCAGGGAAACGTGTCGTCACAGAAGTAGTTGATTGCTTTAGTGCAGTGGTATATCAGAGTGTGTGTAATGTCTATTGTTGTTTGGAAGATATAGCACCGCCTGATGTGGACACACTCACGTTGACGCCTATAGTGGCATACCTCCGTACGGACGACTAACGTCCATGATCATGATTTAACCCTTGCGGTAGCTGAAGTTCTAACATATACGTGGACACTGCATATGGTGAATCCCGCGCAAATATGGCATCAAAAGCACATAATGAACACTGATACTCGGTATGCACTCCTCGAAAGCTTCGTGAAACGCGAAGTGAAATGCTACGCGCGTTGTGTCTTTCCTCTAGCCTGGCAGTTAATTCTCGGAGGGCGAGCGGGGAACGCGGTGCGACAGCCAGGCGATCGTCGGAGAGCTATTTTTCGATATGGATGAACGCTATGGCGAGGTTTTGGCTGAAGCCACCACCTCGCGGTGTGGTAAACGAAATTACACTTCTATTGGAAATTAATGAGATCTAACAGACAATAATGCCAAGGAAAGTATAAAACCACATATATACCCCATGAAGTGGACGGGAGGATGGCCGCTGCCGTAGCTCAATGGTAGAGCATCCGACGCGTTATTCGAAAATCGCAGGTTCGGTCCCTGCCTGCGGCAAGTTATCTTTTCGTCCACTTCACTTTCTTCACATTTATATTCTAATTACTACAAATAGCACCCCCTATGCTTTACTTGGCAATATTGTCTGTTAGTTCTCATTATTATTGTGTCTAACAAACAAAAACGAGCCCTTAAAAGTCACCTTCTTTCCTTCATTCATAGCGAAGGTCTCGTTCTGGCAGACTTGATATCTTCAGGTTGTATGCGAGGGATTATTGTCAGCTGCGCGCTCGTAGTAGAGGATCACGTGCTACGAGACACCAAGAGGCAGAAAAAGAGTGCTCCACACTCGCCGTCATGGCTGCAGTCGGCGCTCCTTGGTTTAAATGCACATATATACCCCATGAAGTGGACGGGAGGAGGACCGCCACCGTAGCTCAGTGGTAGAGCATCGGACGCGTTATTTGGAGGTCGCAGGTTCGGTCCCTGCCCTCGGTTAGTTATCTTCTCGTCCACTTTACTTTCTTCACTATTATATTCTAATTACTAGAAGTAACACCTCTTATACTTTCCTTGGCATTTTTGTCTGTTAGTTCTATTTAATAATGTGTCTAACAAACAAAAACGAGCCCTTAAAAGTCACCTTCTTTACTTCTATTGGAAACGCGACGAATGGGACGGTAGCAGCAACGGCGCGTTTTCTTATTTTGTTTTTCGAGCCTTGGGCACACATGTCACAAACCCGTTATAAGCGGGACGCTCATAGCATCCATCCATCCATGCAAGAGCGCTGTGAGAGGAAATTGTGAAAGATAAAACGCGCGTTCATGTAGCCTTCGTTATGTGTTTGGCGCTAGCTCAGTGGGCTAAACGCCCGCCAGCCATCGTCGCGGACGGAGAGGTCATGGGTTCGATTCCTGTCAACGAAACTTTTTCTTATAGTATTTTTTCCTTGCCATCTGATGGGGTTCATTTTGCTGGCATCTTTCCGTGACGAAAATGCGTCATGAAAATCTTGGTGGGCCCCGGAATAATACACTTTCGTGTTAAAACGGCATTATTATAGGTGACATGCACTTTTTACATTTATTTCCATAAACCATATTTTGCACCAGGTGGATGCAGCAATTAATTAGGATTGGTAAGTATGAGTACAGTGTGCCTGAACTTCGTTTATGCAGGATATATGTAGTTTTTGCCAAACAGTATTTCTGGGAAATTCCAGCCATCATGTAGGATGGAATACTGGGCGAGTTGGTACAGATTCATCGTGGCTAACAGCTCAATTAACAAGGACGGCGACGAGAAGTGGACGCGGCACAGCGCTGTGCCGTCACCACTTCTGGTCGTCGTCCGTGCTAATCGCGATGTTAGCCACGATGAATACAAACATCAAGCCGGTAGGGAACTTCAATGTTGAAGCCGATTTTCCTTGAATTCGCCGCAGACTGAAATTGATCAGTAGAGTTACCATGACATCAGACCGGCTTCCTTTTAACACGAAAGTGCTTCATTCCGGGCTCCACCAAGACTTTCATGACGGATTTCCGTCACGGAAATACGTTAGCACAATGAACGTCATCAAATGGCAAAGAAAAAAACCTATGAGAGAAAGTGCCGTTGACACGAGTCGAACCCACGACCTCTCCGTCCGCGACGATGGTTGGTGGGCGTTTAGCTCGCTGAGCTACTGGCAAGCACATGACGGAGGCTACATGAACGCGCCTTTTATCTTTCACACTTTCCTCTCAAAGTGCTGATGGATGGATGGATGGATGGATGGATGGATGGATGGATGGATGGATGGATGGATGGATGGATGGATGGATGGATGGATGCTATTAGCGTCCCCTTTATAACTGGGCGGTGACATGCGCGCCACCAGGCTCGAAAAAAAAAACGTCGTTGCCACCGCAATGAGCTCCGTCAACGCACAGTTGTTTCGACCGTACCATTCGGCGCGTTTCCAGTAGAAGTGTAATTTCGTCAACGCTTTCACACACAGCGAGATGGCGACCTTAGCCCAACCTCGCTCATAGCATCCATCCATATTGAAAAATCGCCCTGTGACAATTAACGACCAGGCTAGACGGAAGACAGGAGGCTCGTCGCATTTCTCTTCGCGTTTCACGACGCATTGAAGGACAGCTTATCGAGCATCAGTGTTTACTATTTGCTTGTTGATGCTTCTTTTGCACGGGATTCCCCCATATGCAGTGTCCAGGTATATCTTGACAACTTCAGCTATTGGAAGGGTTAAATCACGATCATGCGCGTTTGTCCCCGGTGCGGAGATGTGCCACCAGGCGTCAACGTGGGTGCGTCCACATCAAGCGGTGCTATATCTGCCAAACGACAATAGAGACTGTACAAGCACTCATATACCAATGCACTAAAAACAATCAACTACTTCCGTGACTACAAGTTTAACTTTCGTGTTACCCCGATTCCTATGACTGAGGAATCGGCGATCTTTTTGTGCAGATCTTCGTTTTTGGTCAAGGTGGCATGCGCTGTGCTATCAGCATATTAGAAACTCACGTCAGAATAGATAGCGGGCAGCGTGAGCAGTGCGTTCGCCACGCGTTTGCAACATGCGCGCAATTTCTTAACTCTGTATTTGCAGGCGCGCCTGCAATGATTTGGCCTGCCTCGATCAGCACCAGCCTGCTGCTGGGGCGAAGAGATGCGGCCGCACCGGATCACGCGACAGAAAAGCTTGAAATTAATGGGCAGTCTTAAGACTTGCTTCTTATTTTAGCTGCAAATAAGGATATACTGGCCAACAAATTCGCCAAATAGAAGTTCAGTAGCCAAGACGTAGCCATGGCGCCAATCTGAAATTTTTCACGCCAGACGGGGTCCTAAAATGGCCAGTTCGGCGCAAAGTAGCCACAACTGGCTACCGTGGCGTTGTCTGCTAGTTACACTGGCTCATTTCCGTGTCGTCAAGCGTTTCTGACTTTACCAAAGCGGTGGATTGGGCTAGTTGGTCTAGATCAATTATTACCACGCTGCAAATAAAAAAAGAAAAACAAAACTCTCACAGTTCCTAGTGGATTTGCCTAAGGCGACTCGAAGGCGAAAGCAATCTTCTCTTTCTTCTCAGTCGATTGTATTTATCTCCGCCCCAACCCGCGAAAGGTTTCTACATGCAACATGGTAATGCGCTTCCTCCGGGATCAGATGCATTGAAAACTGTCTGCGCCTTACGCGGTTTTGCAGTGCCTCCGGGACTGGCCCACCTTTGACTTTATTCTCTACAAGAACGTCATAGTACACGATGGAAATGGTTTCAGCAACGGCCACCGCGACAACGACCATTTTAGATTTATATTGTGGATTATTTTCTGTATACTTTAAGCGCCTTTGTTGCGTTCGTGCTTTGCTTGTGTCATGTCGCGAATATGAGAGTTTTCGACAATGTGATACTGCACAATAATGCCGGTTCTCGTAGGCAATACCGTTATATGTTCCATGAAATGCAAATTTTTGTGTTTCATGGCTCGAAACTCCGGATGTCCCATCGCATAAACCATGGTATAGCGTGTTTTACGCGTCGCTGAATTCTCCGAGTCAAACTGTCGCCATGAAGTACTGTGCGTGTTCTGTAGTGAATGAAAGCTGTGCACTTTTGTGGGAAAAGGGAATAGATTTATACACGAAGTAGCCGGCGTACTCATTACCTCGCCCTTTCCGCAGTAATCAGTTTATAACAGAGCAAGACATTTTACGCGTCTTGGATGAAGTTCCGATGGAACTTAAGCACCTGGTTGTACGGTGAAAGCGTAAATTCCCTTGTTGGACACGTTCAGACCTTCCGGCGTCATTTCTTTCTTGGTAATATGATCCACGGATGGAAATTTATTTATGATGCATAGGCACATATATATAATAAAATAATAACTGACAAGATCCCTCGTGCAGTCTTCTAAGACGGCTCGAAGGCGAAAGCAGTCTTCTTCTCTCTCTACTCAGTCGATGTATTGATTCACCCCCATCCCCTTCCGGGAGCTTCCTTCACCTAACGTGGTTTTGCACTGCCTTCAAGATCGGATGCAGTGCAAGCTTTCTGCACCTCCCCTAGTTGTTCGCTGCCTCCGTGATCGACCCATCTTTGACCAAGCGACGATATGATTACGTCATCCTGTGACGTCACATTGACGTCATGATGACGTCACACATTTCGGTGATCTCTGACGTAATTATCACGCCATATTGCAACGCTATCCCGTGATGATGATTTCTTACATCACTCGTGTTTACGCCGATGGTGAATTTTCACGTTTGATGAGAAATGTAAGGCTTTCGCATTAACAGCGAAGTAGTGAAAACCTGCCTGAACTAGTAGTGTGATAGCAGAACATACGCTAAAACGACAAATTAACTAGTCATAAACCTATGAAAAATGAAGCGTCAAAATCGTATGGTTCGCGTGTGATATTATGGTGCGCTGACGTTATTGTGACAGCCATTTCTGCGCACTAGCCCAATGAGAAGGCGCGTCTTTGACGTCACACGAGGACTAGCAATACTCTTAACGGAGGGTATATAGGCTGTTTTACGGATGGGTTTCGGTGCCGCCATATTGGGCTGTTGACCTTGCCGTTTTTGTCTCTTTTCACAAATAAGTAAACAGCTGTACTGTAGAGGCATGCGCACGAAAATAGTTGGGTTTGTACGTTTGACGTTTCATGACCTCGCTCATTTCTTGTCACGCCATGCCGCACTAAGAAACCATTCGTTTAGGAGCCGAAGTGGGCGGCGGCCATTTGTCGAATGTAAAGTTGTCAGTAGTAATAGAAGGTAGAGATCAGGAATAACGAGATGACCAGTCCCAAAGACAAGCATAACGTTGACGGATAGTATATACTGAAAATCATGGGCATCGCAGAAAGACACTGCTGTTGAGGCCACTAACGTTGGTATTTCGGAGTAATGCACTTTTGTTTTAGACGCAGCAGTGAAACAAGTTTCCGCTAAAACTTATTTTGAGTAACCATAAAAACCGCCAAAGTGTCAGTCTATTTATATAAGCCATTAGATCACTTTTGCTATAAAGCAGCAAAGTTTTTGTCGAAAAATCGAAAGAGATAACCAAGGCCTCATTTACGACAAAATCATATGCCCGTGTACAAACGTTCCTATATGTTGAAGGTATAACCGATGATAACAGATTTTTCGCATAAATCTCAGGGCAGTACAAGTCAACGTTTTCAGTACCAGTACGGTCTCGCAGCTCCGCTCGCATTCCGGCACAGGCGGCCGACGCGTAAACTTACGGCGCTGCTGCTCTATTTTGCTTCACTTGCCGTCACCCCCGGTATCGAATACGGCAACGCACCATTGCTCTCTCTCGCGCGTTGCCGAAGCTAATCGCGGAGGCGACGCACCTGCCACAGCCATCACAGACGCGCGAGGAGTAGCCGCTTGCTGCGCGTTGCGCGTTTCTCTGTGCTCGCTTTCTGCCTGCTCCGTGCGTGATTGTTTGCGAACGGTGATCGCTTCCGAAGCAGTTCTTTCGTTTTAGGACGTGTGAAAGGGAGAAAGCTGAAGAATGTCATCTTGGTGCGCGGGTTGCACGAACGGCTCGGAAACGAACGCTGGTCATCACTTCTCCGAATCAGGGCAGGGACTAGCAAGAAATATCTCCTGAACGCCAACCCCACCAGAATCGTGATGACTAACTTCGATACAGGTCGCCTAACCGAGCTCAGGGAATAAAATCAGGTGCCTTGATCAACCATAATTCGTGTTGTACGCCTTTCTCAAGAAATCGGAATTAATTTACCCGAAAATTTACAACGGTCCTCTATTTTACGACTTGCTTAGTCTGACAAATCTAAGTACATGAGTCAGTGTCATTTTCGCCTCCACAGAAAAAATGCGACCACTGTAGTCGTGATCGATCCCGCAACCTTCGGGTCAGCAGCCGAGCACCGTAACCACTGCTCCACCGTGGCGGCTAAACACAGGTTGAAGGCAATGGAATATTCGTGGGAGGCGACAGCTAGACGTGTGAGATTGTACCATTATTGTAGGTCACGTTTATTTATCTTTTGATATTCCTGGAGCTTAGCTTGTGAAATAATCGCTTTTTAAAACAGTCGAGGCTATTGAAAAAGTTTAAATCTCGGAATCTCGGCTGTCACGGCCGCCGAAAGCTGCAGAGACGATAGGTCACATGGGTGTCGTAGCAGACGACGCGTGAGACATGATACAAGATGGAACTGCAGCGCCGCTAGTTCTGGCGTCGGCCGTCGCGTCCACTTCGGATAGCAAGCTTCTATGGGGAGCTGCGAAACTGACCTAGTTATAGAAGCGATGGTATAAGTAGCTCATGAATGCTCAGATATAGGCTGCTCAGTAGAGGACTGCCGGACAGTCTCCCGACTGACTGACGGACGTGATAGCTGAAGCGCTGTAGCGATTTCAAATAAGTCGCACAAGGCTTGAAACAGCGAAAATGGACGGTTCTCAAGTCGAATCTCCTTGCTTCTCGGTTGTTGCTAGGCTTCAGCTAGGTTAGTCACGACACGGATGTCCAAACCCCAGAACCGAGCATTCGCAGCTCTCATAGATCTACTGGCACGTCGTCCGCGTAGGGCTTCCATCGCAGCCAGTTTCGCCGCAAGGGCGAAGCAATGAATGCGATAGCAAGAAACTAATGCTATACGAAGTGAGGCTCGCCAATGGATACTCTCAGTTTGAACAGCACTCCTGTTGCAAAGGCGGCCGAAGCAGCGAAGGAAACTAGCGTACTTCAAGTGTCGAGCTGTGACACTTGATAGTTCTCGCTCATCTTCTGTTTGTTCGTTCAGCGGCGTCCCTTGAACTCGAGTGACTTTCGTACGCTCCGTCACATGAGCGCGGACATCACGGTGAAAGCTCGAAACATCCTTCTTCCCCTCACCACGAGAAAACCGCGCGAGCAGACAGCGGAGGGGCAAGGTTCTCCCTACGCAAATATAAGAAGCGAGCGAGCTCGCCCACGACCTTTAAATCCGCCAGTCGCGCTCCTCGCGCCATCTCGCTGGTAATGAAGAAACGCTTATAAGCGCCTGCCGTCTCTGAGTCCTGCCAGCGGCAAAGGGTGTGTATATAACGCTCGCAGTTAGCTACCTGAAGGATCTGCGCTTTCTGGCGTAGTGGTTAGCGTCGCGCGCTGCGCAACGAGGTCGCTGGTTCGATTCTGCGCTTCGGAAGCATTTTTCTGAATTATCTTTCTTTGTGACTTTGATATATTATATATATACATACTTATACATATACGGTGCATGACGGCGGCGACGGCGACAGAAAAATCCAGCCGAGACTGCCCATATAATTGCTATCGCAATAAAATCGTAGAACGAACCCAGATCGTAGTCAGGTGTTGACCAGTACGTTACGCTTTCTGGAACATCGATCTTTTACTCCGACTGAAATGCCGTGAGAGTAGTGTTGCGCAGTGAAGCGATTTGTGTAGCACGGAAAACCGGCGTTTTAAGCATCTCTTTCACTGCGGAGGTAATAAACAGGACTTTTGTTAACAGTAATGAGTGTGCGTGGTTGCAAAAACTGTAGAAGCAAAGATGTCAAAGATGATGGTTCTTGGTGAATGGTCACTGCCGCAGAGATGGTGAATTTCATTTGCCTAATGATCTATATGGGCATCGTCCAGCTTCCACGACTACACCTCCCCGTAACAAGTGCATTCAGAACAAGTCCTACCGATTGACGAAGCAGAGAAACAAAAAAATTCCTAAGAGGACAAGAAACTGAATTTGACAAATGCCACTTGTACCGCCTGTTTTGCCCAGTGGCACACCAACCTTAGAAAAGGAATTTTCTTAACAAGCAAGCAGACGGCCGCCGTGGTTTTCTACGTCGTTGTACGTGTGTTTCCGCGTTGTTCACGTTTGCGTAGTGAAATAAGCAACGTTCGTCGTATGTGTGGTGGCCGAAACTTCAAGGGATGTCGAATAACAATTGATGTGGAGTGGAGTGCTCAAACACCTACAAAAACGCGCCCGGAACACGGTTTTACTCACTTACCGCAAGGCCTCCTGAGCAAGAGCGACGGAAGCAATGAGTCGCCGCTGTTCGTTGGCAAAGGCGAGCCGCTTCGTCATTGTGCGAGTTAACACGTCGCTTTTTGTTCTAATGCTTTCGTTCTGCCATATCGGTGCTCGCTGCATGCACTCGATCATGTTGACACTGCTAGACGACCAAAGTTATAAGCCTGAGCATGTGTTGGTTCGGTTCGACCGCCGTGCCCCCCAAGAGCACTTCGCTCAAACGTTCTATATTTCAGAAGTGTTGTAGTTCGGGCGAGTTGGTCATCCATGGACTTAGCTTGTACTAGCGCGGTAGATGTACCACGCTATTACAAGCTAAGTTCTATATTTATTATTTACAGAAACAGAAATGCAGCAAAGGTTGACTTCAGAAAGAACAAGAAGTGATTGAGACGTCACCTTTGTAAACAAAACAAAGCGGATGTTCACCACGAGCTGTACTTCGTAGCTGGCTCTTGTTACGCTGATCTGCGCGACGCACCTTTGATATTCACCGGCATGGTGATTCACTCCACGCGGACGTTCGTTTTCCTCCGCAGTCGGTCATCACATGTCTCCTCGGCGACCCTCTTCAAAACTTTTCACTGCTCCAGCGGCGTCATCTCTTCATACTTTGCTCGCAGCACTAGATCGTCAAACAACACGACTTCTGCGGTCGAGGGAACGATGCTATCACTAGAACGACATAACTTCTTTGCTGACTAACTTCTCACTCACTGACTCTCCGTCGCCGCGCGCTTGCACTGCCTGTCTCGGCTCGCGCCTGGGTTCGGGAAGGGGGAAGGTACGTATGATTCGTCTGTGCGTAGCACAGCGAAAGCTGGGGAAAGGGGGAGATGCTCTCACCGATTCGTCTGCGGAATCAGACGGCGCCGCTGGCGCTGCTTTGCTTTCTCGAATATCCCTATCTTTCGCGTGCGTTGGCTGTGTCGGTGGCGTCTTCTGCGGAGAGGGTAAAGGGCGCGCTCTCGGCGCCTTTTTATACTTGTTTTTTCGATGCACGCGCTCTGTCGCGCACGAATCGTCGGCGCCAGGCTTTGATGCCGTCGTTCGAAATCGGCGACGTGCGCTTAGTTAAGTGCTCGTTCGTGACAAACATCGTGCACAAGTCCACTTTCGTAGAGGCCTGCGCCTTTCCTGCAGCTGCCAGTGCAGAATTAGTTGGCTGGCACCCGCATGAAGGGGAAATAGCAGCCGCGAACTTCATCCATCTCCTCACACCAAAGCTGTGCTAAGCGCTGTCGTCTGCTCGGCTTCCCGCATGTACTGTCGGCGGCGCCCGCTAGGTGGCTATCAGTGGCGCCTCTATAGGCGGTGCACAAGGCATAGAGGTGATGCGCAAAGCGCCGACGACACCATCTGCCGCCACGGCTGGGAAGCGCTGATGGGTCCGGCGAGCAGTGTTCCCGGAAGCGTCTACGCGAGTGCACAGACGGATGTGTTTTCATCGTGATTTAACGACTCTGTCGGGCCTCAGCGATGTCGAAAAATAACTGCTGCGTTGTCGGCTGCTCAAACACAGAGAAAAAATCGCCAGGAACGTACTTCTACAGGTTTTCGGTTCTATTTCATGAGCGAGGGCGACGGCGCGGCGGTGGATTGCGGCTGTACGACGTAGAAAGTAAGCAATCGCGCTTTGTTTGCGGCAGTGTTAGAACAATTACCGTGTTCTTATTTCTTGATTTATACGTCTACAGTGAACGCTACTGCGTTTACACTTGGTCGCCTCGCCTGCATTGTAGAAGCTACAATACAATACACATGAGGTTGTTATTACCGATAAGACGCGATGCCTAGGCTCTCTTGAAAAACGAATGGCGCGAAGCGCAATGCCAGAGAATGTGGGGCACGTGACGGCTACTTTACAAAAGCGCCGTGGAATCACACGTGTGCTACACGAAATCGGCTGCATTCTACCCAGGGGTGTAGCCAGAAATTTTTTTCGGGGTGGGGGGGGGGGGTGCGTTTCAACCATACTTTATGTATGTTCGTGCGTGCGTTTGTATGTGTGCGTGTATATATACGGAAGCAAAACTGAGAAATTTCGGGGGGGGGGGGGTTGAACCCCCCCCCTTCCTTGGCTACGCCCCTGATTCTACCTAATGATGGCACTGGAATGCGATCACCGGTGCCTGCGTACGGCTCGCAACGGAGGAGGCTGGAGAGGATCCCATGGCACGTCGGTAACGTGATAACGCAGGCGCTGCGTGGCGGCACAAGCGGCGCTTCTGCAGCCCGACCGCGCTCGCCCGCTCCCTAAACAAGGAAAAAAAAGAAAGACCATAAACAAGAAACAGCGTAATTCGCTTAAGAAAGGTCAGTGCCTGCTTTCACTTATAGAGAACAAAATATATTTTTTTTACGAAATTACAGGGGGTAGACGGACATGCACCGATGTTCTTATCTGAACACACCCAGCAAATACGTATCCAAGCTGCTATGACAAGCTAGGTGACGACCAGCTCCACAGTGACTCAGTCCCGCGCCATTAGCGCAAGCTGCTGAGATATTTTTTCCAAGTTAATCGTGCTGGTTTCAAAGTTTTACCAACGCTGACCCTTCGCGTGGCCGCACCCGTGAAATCCATGCGCCGGTGCGACAGCGCTCCCTCAAAATCTACTATTAAACACATGGCACGTAAACGAAGCTACTGTGTCGAGAAATAAACATTGGTTCATGCGTCAACGCATGCAGGCGTTAGTGATCGGGACGTTATAAAGAAAGCGGTGTACTTACGATGAGCTCCACTTCGTAGGGAAGCTTGTTGACGCTTGTCTGTGGCAAACACTTGGCGCGTATGGTGACATTGTCGCCAACACAGCTGTGACATCGGACACATGTCCACTATTATAAAGTGCGGCTCCTTTGCGCACACTATCGCCGCAAAAGTAATTATTTGGGACGCGCACAAGCGGCAAATCGCACGCGCGCACTTCCGTCATGCTTGCAGTGAAAGGAGGCGTCTGCTACGCGACCCGCCAGCGGTTCCAACGGCCGCCGCTACGCGGCTTTCACTGGCGGCTTGTAGGTCTATCTATTGTAGGTCTATCTACCTTGTCGACCCCTTGTCGACCTTGTAGGTCGACAAGGGGTCGACAAGATAGATAGATAGATAGATAGATAGATAGATAGATAGATAGATAGATAGATAGATAGATAGATAGATAGATAGATAGATAGATAGATAGATAGATAGATAGATAGATAGATAGATAGATAGATAGATAGATAGATAGATAGATAGATAGATAGATAGATAGATAGATAGATAGATAGATAGATAGATCAGCTGTCTTCATTTTCGAGATACAAAGTGATCGTCAAAGGATGTCGGCGTCGAGATACTGTGCCAGATAGTGGGAGTGCCCACACGTAACGACATCTTAATGGGCAGCACATACGCGCTTCGAGTCAGAGCGCGAAGTGTAGACAGGGCTAAAACGCCTAAAACGGTGTAGTGCTTTCCCACTTATTTGGAAGTAAACGCATGTGCTCAGACGACTTGCGATAGATTTAGTGTATAGTGTTGCGCGACGAGAGCTTGGCATTGCTGATGGAGCCGCTGGCCTGTACATTTTGCAGTATGCTTGTTTTGTTTCATACACAGCATTGGTACAAGGTTCCACAAACATTTATTTGACGCAGCCATATAAACTGCAAACGTGGTGTTCTCCTTATATGAGCCATGGCAATACTTTCATAATTAAGTGGCGAAGTTTATGTAGAAAAATATGAAACAGGTAACCGAGACTTCGTTCACCCCAGTATAGCATACCCATGTGCATAGAAAGTTCTCGTGTTTTTAACTGAATAATAATGTTAATGGATATGAGCACGAAGGGGTCGATATGGCCCGTCTGCTTCTTTGGGAGGGCATAGAGTAAACAGGAAGAGTAAAGAGGAAGAAACAGTGGTACCATTTGAAACGTGGTGCTTCGCTGAGTGATGGCAAGGCACCCTTCTGAGCGAGGTCCCCGAAGACCAGGAGATGGGGCGTCCAGCGGGCCAGGGCCATCGCCGGGGACCTCGGAAGATGTTCCTAGAGCGATGGACCCCTGGCAGCCCAGCTCCGGGCGCCAGTACCAATAACCTCTGGACAAATGAAGCTTATTCAACTGACTCAGCTCATTTCTCGCATGCTTCTAAACTATCCTCACATTTCCGTCACTTGAAGTCCTCTAAGGTGGCTAGCAGATGAAAGGGTCCCCTTATAACATAAAGAAAGTAAAAAACATGGTTGATCCCTCCTTCGCAGGAATCGGTATAACACGAAAGTGAAACGTGTCGTGACAGTTTATTGTTTATAGTGCACTGGTATATGAGCGCTTGTACAATGTCTACTGTAGTACGCCTACTGGCACATCTCCGTACCGACGACAAACGCCCACGATCATGATTTAACCCTTGCGGTAGCTGAAGTTGTTAACATAAACGTGGACACCGCATATGGTGAATCCCGCGCAAAGATGGCATCAGCAAGCACATAATAAACACTAATTCTCGATACGCACTCCTTAAAGGGCCCCTCACCAGGCCACATAGCAAATTTTAGTTAGACGCTGGAAGTTTTTGTGTGCCGAATGAAGAGCAGTATGCCGCAAGAATTTTTCAAATCTGTTCATTACGAGCTGAGAAAAACAATACTTTGTAGCGGCGCGAAACCATGACGCGAGGAGGAGAGTTTCAAACCCTTGCCACTCGCCCCGTGTAGCCTTCGCAAGCCAAATCCCTTCCCTGCCCTCTTCACTTGACACATACGCATGAACACGTCATGCGCATGCATGGTCACGTGCGCATGACGTGCCCGAGCCTGCCCGAGCACGCGAGCGGCGTTGCACGGCCGCTACCTTTGTTTTTATGTAGCGGCCGTGGGCGTTTTGTCGGCGTTCTCTGTGGTGTACTGCCTGTTTCTGCGGGACGAGCATGAAAGTTGAGACATTCGTACGGGCACGAGAGTGGCGGTATCATGAGCCAGTGCTGCATAAACGTTTACTTGGACGCGGTAGAATAAATGAGCATAATGAGTGCTCGAACGCGCCAGAACATTACTTTCGTTTCCAGGGCTGGCGTCTGCTCGATGCGCTAACCGCGGGGACACGAACGCATGGGAAAGGGAGGCACATTAGCCCCGCATCTCGCTGCAGTTCACGAAAAAAAAATGAAAAAAGACGCACAAATTCCTTTTGTGCGTCTCATTATTTCTCTCAAGTTTTATTAATCTGTTCAAGCAACAAATTACAGAAACTACACTTGTCGTGTCAAATAATTATCGCAGTGTCACGCGCTACTGTTGGCGACGTCAGAGCACAGTCGTCTACGTAGAGGAGCGACGTCACAGCACTACCATCTACGTAGGGCCATTTTCTCATGTACGTCATCCCCTCATTCTCTAGAGCGCGCGCCCGCGAGAGGAAGGGCAAGCAGCGTTCACCTTGAAATTTGACCCATTTCCGCGGCGCGTAGCGTTGCAAATTTTGGCAGACGTGATCGTGAACGCGCAGTGTATGCATGGCGCTCGTTAACTCAAAATTCTCAAACCTGGTGAGGGGCCCTTTAAAAGCGCCGTGAAATGCGAAGAGATACGCTACGCGCGTCGTGTCTTCACGCTAGCTTGGCCGTTACTTCTCACACGGCGAGCGGGGAACGCGGTGCGACAGCCAGGTGAGCGTCGGAGAGCTATTTGTCGATATGAATGGATGCTATTAGCGAGGCTTGCGGTAAAGCCGCCACCTCACGGTGTTTAAAGCGTTGACTAAATTATTTTATTGGAAACGCGCCGAATGTGACGGTCGTTGCAACGGCGCGTTTTTTTTTTTCTTTCTATTTTTCGAGCCTGGTGGCATAGATGTCACCGCCCTGTTATAAAGGGGGACGCTCATAGCATCCATCCATCCAAGAGCACCGTGAGAGGCAAGTGTGAAAGATAAAAGGCGCGTCCATGTCGCCTCCGTAATGTGTTCGGCGGTAGCTCAGGGGGCCAAACGCCCGCCAGGCATCGTCGCGGACCGAGAGGTCATGGGTTCGGTTCCCGTCAACGGAACTTTTTCTTATAGTTTTTTTTTTTCTTTGCCATCTGATGGCGTACATTTTGCTGACGTACTTCCGTGACGGAAATACATCATGAAAGTCTTGGTGGACCCCGGCATAAAACACTTTCGTGTTAAAAAAAATGCGGCAGAAACTTACCGGTGTCAGTTAACATTCTTAACACGAATAGGATAACAGTGACTCGTCTTGACTTAGTCAGCGCTGTGAAACGCACCAATCGTCTAAACTCTAAACACTCTAGTTTGCGCGACGGAAGTTCTTTACGGAACCTTCAGTGTGGGATAAGGCACGTAATATCCGAAAGCGTTCCCTTGTACGCCGGAGACTAAGGCGTGCTGTTCCGTCTGACGATGCGTGCGCACGTTGCGTTGTCATCCGAGAAACTGGTCAGTTTAGCAAAATGCCACTTGCGTATTGAAACGCGGGATCCTAACCTTGCTCGCAACGTAAGTATCACAGATAAGCACCGCCTTTAGGCAGCGCCATTATTATGCTACGTAATGACGGGCGTACAGGTCTCTGACACATACGATACTGACTACAAGCTATACGTTGGCCTACCTGGTCTTTATTAATTACTACTACAGTGTAAAAAAAACAACAAAAGACGTGGTCGATTTTCGAAGGTGACAACAACGCGGCATGGTCCTGTCGTTTCATGTGTACTCTTCGCCCGTGTCGTGCATCAAAGGACCGTCGCTTCACCCCACCCTTTCCACTTGCTTAGTAGGAAAGCGTTTAATAACACGCCATGGAAAGTCGACGGACACGGCGTCCGCGATTGTTTAATTTAAACCCCTCATTTTGTTCGTACTTTTCTTGTCATACTGCGAGCATCAGAAATTTCGGCAATGGAATAGCGTACAAAAAAGCAGGTTATGTTATTATGCCTTCCATGAAATGCTATTCTTTCTTTTTTCTCATTTTGAAACACCGGCTCTCCCGTTGCGTAAGCCTCGGCATAGCGTGACTCACGTGTCACTGAATTCTCCGAGTGAAAGGTCGCCATAAATTGAGGATGCGCTCGTATGAATGAGAGGTGAACCCTTTCGCTGGACAGCATAGATAAGTGAAGTTGCCGACGTGCTCCTTACTTCAACATTTCCGCAGTAATCTGTCTACAAGAGAGCCAGACATCGTACGAGTCTTGAATAAACTTCCGATTGAAGTTGAGCTCCTGGTTGGATCGTGAATGCGTAAACGGCCTTGCAGAATAGGTGCAGACCTTCCTTCACAATTTCTGTCTTTGTAATGTGAATCACGGATGAATGTAATTATGATGTGTAGACACATATGTGCAATAAAACAGTGAAATACAGTGAGCAGGGTGAGAGCCGATACCGAATGAGGCACAATGCCTGCCTATGTTTGAGTGTCAGTATATTTCATTGACGTCATAACTGTCGCCATCTTCTGGGACGACCATGTAGACAACTTAACAAGATGTGTGATAGCGTAACATGCGCGCCAAGCGACAAATTGACGAGTCATTATCCTATATCAAGGATGAAGCGCCAAAATAACATGGTTCACGTGTGATACTATGGTGCATCGCCAGATCTGGGTACTTGCAGAATGAAAGCGTGCGTTTGTGACGTCATGCGAGAACTAGCACTGATAATAGCGGAAGGACAAGGCTACATAGACTACTTCACGGGTGGGTTTTGGTGCCGCCATATTGGGCTGTTGACTTTGATGTTTTCTATTTGTTCACAAATAAACAAACAGTGCTACGATAGAGGCACACGCACAAAAACGGTTCGGTTGCTGCGTTCGACGTTTCGTGGCTTTGTTAATTTCGCGTCGACACATACGACAATAAGAGAAGATTCGTTTAAGAGTCCAAGATAGCATCGGCCATGTGTCGAATGCGAAATTAACAAAAGCCAAGAAACGTCGAACACACCAACCCAACCGTTTTCAAGCGTATGCCGCTATCGTAGCACTGTTTGTTTTTTCGTGAAAAGATACAAAACTTCCAAAGCTAACAGCCCAATATGGCGGCAGGAAAACCCATCCTGTTGTCTATAGTAAGAGAATATATAGGTAAGGAATATAGAGATAACAAGCTGTACAGACAAGCGTAAAGTAGATGAAATGTCGTATATACTGAAAAGATAAGAGAACCGGAAGACACTGCAACTGGAGCCTAGGCATTCCGGAGTAGGGCTCTCATGCTTCAGAAACAGCAATGAAACAACTTTCCTCGAACATTTATTTCATGTGGGCATTAAAACCGCAAATGTGTTGACTGCTTTCATAATATAGTAGCGACATTTTTGTCGAAAAATCTAAAGAGGTAACCAAGGCCTCGTTTACGCCAAAATATAATCCCTGCGTAGAGGAGTTCTTATATGTTCAAGTTATAACTAGTGTTTACGGATTTTTCGCGCGCTCCTGATCGATTCTCATATATCCGTCATTTGAAATCCTCAAAGCAGAATACAAGATGGAAGGGTTCTGTATTAACCTAAAAATTTTCTTAGATGGGGTAGTTGGATCATGAACATTGTGGCAGAGCAGCGCAGAAAACGGGACAGCGAACACACAGGACACAGCGCTGTGTACTGTGTCTTCACTGCGCCGTATTTTTTTTTTCGCTAATCTGCCGCACAGTTTACTGGCGTCAGTCATTATTGTTTTTCTGTATAGGAAAAAAGGGACTCGACTACGTTCAATCAGCACTGCGGAAATGCACCAAGCGTGACAACGCCTTGGATTGCACGAAATAAATTCTTGATGAAACCACGAGCGTTGCGGGACAGGCACTATAAGCCTGAACATGTTTACTTGCGAGGTGGGCGTTCTTAAAGGCGTTTTTCTTGAGTTTGGCGAGACATGCGCTTGTAATGTAGTGATCAGTGGAACTCGTGACGCAAGATAAATAAACACCATTGGCAAAATTAAAAAAACGGGATGCTAACGTAGCTTCCAACGTAAATATTACCAATACGATCCGTCCGTATTCAATCGATTCAGCGACAGCATTACACCATATAGTGAGTTGCATAGAGGTATCCGACACAGGACTGAGTGCCAGACAATTACCTCGGCTTATTTCCGTGACGTGTTGCCGTGGGCTTTGTCGCCATTCAATAGCATTAACTTGACGTCACGGAGACGATTTCTTAACTTTCTAATACTGGAACATGTAAACTACGATCCCGACTACAGTGTCGAAATTGAAAAGCGTACTTGGTTGCGTGAGTGAGGAACCAATGAACATATACGGACACTGCAAGCCTCAGAGCAACCCTAGATAATTGCAGCACTCAGCGAAATACTCGGAGGAAACATGACCTTCGCCTTGAATCATAGAACGCGATAGCACATTGGACCACGTTCACGTCGCCTTCCCAATCCGTAGCCCCGCCTTGTTTCTCGTTGGAAACCTTAACCATGGCTCCAGGAGAGGAACTTTTGTGCGAGTAACATTGGCAGTTTAACGCTATCCTAGAATGCGTACTCCAGGTACAGTTGCCAAGTGCCTACACTGTAAAAAATCTGTGTAAAAGTACAGACATCTTTACAGACAAAGTCTGTGGACACACAGAAAATTTCTGTTATTCGTCTTTAACAGAAATACGTACCTGAAAAAAACAGAAAATTTCTGTCTTTATAGCCGGCGCTTTACAGACGATTGATCACGTGCCTCTTAGTAATTGAAAAACAGCTATAAAAATACACTCCACCGAGTAATAAATTGCTTATATTTTAGGAAGCAAGCCAACTGTAGCAATTAATTTTGTTTCAAGTAATATGCGCATTCGTACATGTTGCGGTCCTTGCTTTCGGCGCGCTTCGATGCACAGATTCAAATTTCATGCTGCATAGACCTATAGTTTCTTCTTTGTGGACTGGACCGACTGACGCTCCTCGTTGTTTGCTCGTCGACGGTCTGCTGCCATTGAACCACTGCGCTTTGTTACAGTTCGTCCATCAGGTGAGTGAAAGTTCACTTGCTGCTTTATGTGATTACTGAACTCTATTCTCTATTACTGAAGTGATATTACTTGATAATGTTGTTGCTATAGCGCTCGTTGACAGTGGCTCGCGTAGCCATGCACAGTTAGCTACGTTTTTTGAACGAATGGTTCTGGAAACGTTGATTGCTAGTGCACGTCGTATTTAGCTGTGCTGCTGCGCTTAGCCGTGCGGCAGGGGGTGTAAGCAGAGCAGTGCTGCCATTTCAAGTGTGCCAAGCGGCTTCCGCGGTCTGCGCAGTGTGCTTCGTTGTTACCGCGCAGAGCGTACTATCGTGCACGCGATTGCGCGAGATTGCGTCACGCTGCAATGTGTTCGACCGTTGTCTCCTCTGTGATCCGCTAGTTTAGGCGCACCGAAGCGGGTGCTCCGCTAATGTTGCGATCTAAGAATGTGTTTGTGTCATGTGGTGTTGGCGGAGCAGTCCCATTTATGCGGATCGTGTGCGTCCTTAGCTTGCTATGATGCGTGATTTCTTGTTCTACTTTGCCAGCGTAATCGCCTCGTTATAAAGGGCCCTTTATAGTCCAGCGCAGCGTTCGCGTCAACCAGCAGAGGTTGGCGGCGCCAGGTTCGTTGGTTCGTCACGTTACGTTGACGCGAAAACCGAGCACTCATACTCCCACTTGCGCGCCCCGCCGGCCGCGCTACGTCGACTTGACGCATACGCAGTTGAGCACGCCCGGCGTCCCTTCGTAACGAAGAACGAAGAAACGCAGACACCGTGCAGTCAGTGTCTTTGGGTACACTGTTCTTTGGGTAACGTCGCCGGCGCGGATTGCAGCATGTCGCATCTCGCGCCGGCTGCATCAGGGGCGCGGCGCGCCACGGTCGCCGGACGCGCGGTCGCGCCGGCCTTTGTGCTGTATACGTTTGAATAGCGTAGCGTCGCTATGCCGAGCGTGCGCACGCGTCGACGTTACGTCGAACTATAGAGGGTCTTTGACACCGCAGTGCTAATGTGTCTGCCTTAGTGAATTGTATCGCTCGAGATTCTGTTCAATAAGATAATCACTTAAAAAGTGATGCGACGCAGTGTCCCTTTTGAGCAAAGCCTCAACCCGTTTCATATTACCGCAACGATTCTGTGCCCTCTACATGAACAGCACTTATCGAAAAATGCAGTCGAACACGCATATATCGAACCACACGAATTGTTGTGCCTGTGAAACAGTTGTAGAATTCCATGCAAATATATTGGGCTTGTGCACGCAAATATAGTGCTCCTCTTCGCTGCACATCTGATATATCGAACGCGACGCCACGCCCAAGGCCTCAAAGTGCACTGCACCACACGTGCAGGAAATCCGCGCACGCGTAGCGTAGTGTGTGTAGCGCCTGTCTTTCGTTCCTCTCCTTTTTTCTGCTTCCTTTCTTTTTTTTTTTTGAACTTTGCGTTACTACAAGATATGTATGCGTGGCGACATATAAGTTATTTTCAGTGCCACAGTCTGATAGTGTCTTTCCTGACTTGTGGCTCATGGCTTCTTCGTTGACTGGCCGACCCACACGCCTCTGCGCGCTTATTGGTTCGCGCCTGGGTTCGGGAGAGTTGGACATGACTCATCTGTTCACAGTGCAGCAGCGGCTCGGTAAAGATGTTGAGTCAGTTCGGCGTCGTCGGCAGACGCAACGGTGAAAGCAGTGTCGTTTGAGACGGCGTCACGGGGGCCTTAGGTTCTCGAAATTTCGACGCTATGCACAAGCGGCTTTGTTCGAAGCCCGCTGGCTGTTCTTGTACGCGTTTCTCCGGCGATGAGGAAGGGTGGGTGCTTTGAAGAAGTGGCGGCCTTTGATGAATTTCCGTTCCGTCGAAGGTATCGGCGCTGCGATTTGACGCTGGATCTGGAATGTGGTGTAAGCGCTTACTTGTTCGAAACACGCTGGCTGTTCTTGCATGCGTTTCTCTGGCATGGGGGGAGGGTGGGTGCTTTGAAGAAGAGCCGGCTTTTGATGAATTTGCGCTCCGTCGAAGGTATCGGCGCTGTGATTTGAGGCTGTATCTGGAATGTGGTGTAAGTGCTTACTTGCTCGAAACACGCTGGCTGGTCTTGCACGCGTTTCTCTGGCATGGGGGGAGGGCGGGTGCTTTGAAGAAGAGCCGGCTTTTGATGAATTTGCGCTCCGTCGAAGGTATCGGCGCTGTGATTTGAGGCTGTATCTGGAATGTGGTGTAAGCGCTTACTTGTTCGAAACACGCTGGCTGTTCTTGCATGCGTTTCTCTGGCATGGAGGGAGGGTGGGTGCTTTGAAGAAGAGCCGGCTTTTGATGAATTTGCGCTCCGTCGAAGGTATCGGCGCTGTGATTTGAGGCTGTATCTGGAATGTGGTGTAAGTGCTTACTTGCTCGAAACACGCTGGCTGGTCTTGCACGCGTTTCTCTGGCATGGGGGGAGGGTGGGTGCTTTGAAGAAGAGCCGGCTTTTGATGAATTTGCGCTCCGTCGAAGGTATCGGCGCTGCGATTTGAGGCTGTATCTGGAATGTGGTGTAAGCGCTTACTTGTTCGAAACACGCTGGCTGTTCTTGCACGCGTTTTTCTGGCATGGCGGAGGGTGGGTGCTTTGAAGAAGAGCCGGCTTTTGATGAATTTGCGCTCCGTCGAAGGTATCGGCGCTGTGATTTGAGGCTGTATCTGGAATGTGGTGTAAGTGCTTACTTGCTCGAAACACGCTGGCTGGTCTTGCACGCGTTTCTCTGGCATGGGGGGAGGGTGGGTGCTTTGAAGAAGAGCCGGCTTTTGATGAATTTGCGCTCCGTCGAAGGTATCGGCGCTGCGATTTGAGGCTGTATCTGGAATGTGGTGTAAGCGCTTACTTGTTCGAAACACGCGCGGCTGTTCTTGCACGCGTTTTTCTGGCATGGCGGAGGGTGGGTGCTTTGAAGGAGTGGTGGCTTTTGATGAATTCGCGCTCCGTCGAAGGTATCGGCACCGTGACTTGGCGCTGGATTTTGAGTGTGGTGTAAGCGCTTGCTTGTGACTAGAGGGCATGTCTTCCTCGGCACTAAACTGGCCTTTTTTTTTTATTCAGCACTACTTCCTTCTTACGCATTTCACGTGTGCTGCCAGTTGAGCCCCGTCGACCTGTTCGGCTTTTTGCGCATCAAATAAATCATTTATCACCGTCGTGTGCATGTCGACGTTGCTGCTTTTGGATACGCCAATCGGTAATCTCCCGTCTTTCTGCAAGTTTAGATATTTGTCAGAGACGTGCTATGTTTTTATTATGAGCACAATTTCGAATATCGAATTATTTATACATCGAACTATTTCACAATCTCTATCGAATTCGATATATCCGGGCTCGATTGTACACCGAAAATAGAGCGAACCATCGCAGATGCAGACCAGCATTTTCAGAATGCGCCATTTCACTTCCACTTAGGGCAAGAGATTCGGTGCTAATACAGCCTGAAAATCACTTGATTTTTTATCTTCTTTCTTGCATTGTACTTTTTGATAAGCATCGTTCGGGCGCTCAAAGTGTTTGAGAGTACGCAGTGTTAAAATACGTGCAAACATCCAGCTTAACAAATTGTTTAAAAGGGTATGAGCTTGAGCTTGTTGGTTTGGCTTCATAACAGGAAACAGCGCGGGCAAACGGGACAAGAAAGTCCTATCAGCCTTTCTTGTCCCGTTTGCCCGTGCGGTTTCCTGTTATTAACAAATTCTATTTTACCTCGCGTCTACTTATTCGATCAATGCTCTTTTTTTTATTCAAGGATACCACCTGTGACGATGATATTGAGGAAATGCCAAGATGGCCTTTCATATTTGCTAAAGGTATGTTATTCTCCCCTTCTAAATATAGTAAATCTTGAACCCATATTTTCAACTTCTAGGTAGTGGTTTCCTGACAGGGAAGTCCTTCACACCTTGCATTGACAACGTTCCTCCTATGCAAGCATCCGGTCCTAGAGAGGCGTTCAAGATATTATTCCTGGCACACTTTGCGTCAACTTTGCCCACCCAAAAGAGGCAAGTCGTATCCTGGAGTTCACTCATAGGTGAGATTGAAACTAAATCTTGGACACAATACTTTGGCCAATAATTTTAGCTTTCCGGTAACATTAAAAAAATGTGTGGTATATTGCTCACATAGAATACCTTTATTTATTGAGATGGCCTCATTTAGGTAACATGAAAAGAAAGCGTTTTGAAACAAAAGTACTAAAACTAAATCATAATGCCTTCAATGAGAAGCTACCTGTTTTATGGTATACTGCTCGCGAGTATCCACAAGCAAACTGGCTGTCAGTACTTAAACATTAGAAGGTCCAGATTCTAATTTTAGTGTTATAAAGGTTAGGAGTTTCATTTTAGACTTATGTGGCAATATTGTATTTAAAGTGATGGTAATTTAACTTGAGATCGATGCATGCAGAAAAGCATATTCTTAATGAAGAGCAAGTAGGTGCCTTTGTAGTTACACCGTATCTAAGAATATTTAGGTTCTTGTGCACTGCTGAACGGAATTGCCTCTTCTTTTTAGGTCAATTGCCACTTTCAGTCCCGGAAAGGGCACAACGACTGACCATACACGTGGGAAACAGCACAGCCTGAACCCGAAAGTGCTGTCATTGAGTAGCTCCCTGAAGGACTTGACGTTTAAACATATGTGCCGGCCAACTCGAACAATATCCCCGAGAGATTCCTGAATCTGGACCCCTTGTGATACTGGGAGCATAGTGAACGAAAGGGAATTGTACAACTAACAGACAAGAAAGCCAAGGCAAGTACAGGGGATGTTATTTGTAGTCATTACGAAGTAAATGTGAATAAAGCAAAGTGGATGAAAAGATAACATCGCGCTGGCAGGGACCAAACCTGTGACCTTCAAATAACGCATAGTGGCCGCTTGTGATAGTGTGGGCATCTTTCGTATTTCAAGATGCACATGTTGGCAACTGCCTGAACTTCTATGTTCCATGTCAATAAACTTGTTCGCATTTCACTCTATGGTGTACTGAATTAACGAATTTGTGAGAGAGGATGCGTGCTATAAAGGGGACAATGCAGATGCAAAAAAATCGTGGTGCTTTCTGTCCGTGAGATTTTCTGTTCTTGCACCACATACATTTAATATTGCATAACCTGTCAAATTGCCGAATTTTTGTCAACTGACGTTGCTGCCATGAGAAAGAATACAATTTCAGAATTTCTTGTTACTTAGAGCAGAAAGCCCATTTTAATTACGGAAACTTCCTGTACTGAACGAATGAAAAAAAAAATACTTGTCCAATCACAAGACTTCTGTACTAAAAAACGAAGAGTAGTAAAATTACAGAAATTCGCTGTTAGTGCGAACCGAAAATCCATGTCAAGGTACAGAAGTTTTCTGTTACTGCCAACAGAAAAAAACATTCGAAATTACAGAAATTTACTGTTGCTGAGAACAAAAAAATACATGTAATATTACAGATATTTTCTGTTACTGAAAACAGAAAAAGCCATGGAAATTACAGAAATTTTCTGTTAGCAGGAACAGAAGAGACATGTGAAATTACAAAAAAATAAAAACAGAAAGAGAACAGAAATTTTCTGGCAGGCCAGCTGCCAGACAATTTCTGTTTTTTTCAAGAAAAATGTTTTACAGTGTACAGCCCAACACTTCTTCCTTTTGCGAATCAGCGAAGTACCCACTACGCGACCGTAAGGCAACACGCGAACCTACGCAGCTGTTCACTTTGCTGATGATTTTGCTGACGATGATGGTTAAATGTGTCTGAGCGCTTTTACAATAGCTGGGCCTTGAAACCCCTCATTAGTTGTCTAATTCAAATGTCTTGACGCCTGGCGAGACTCTACTCTTCTGCCACGCAATATTACATGCGTTAAGGAGACTCCTCGCATTAGATATGACATTCGTATAGGTTTTTTTTTTCTCGGAAGGAGTTCCAAGCAATCGCATGGCTCCGTGGTAGAACACCTAGTTGCCACAAAGGAAGCCTGGGTTCGATTCAAAACCGAACTGCAGTTTTATTAATATTTATTTATATGCATCTATCTTGAATCCTCGCTCACGCACAGCGCTGATTTTTCTCTCACAACCAACGACACCGACGCCGACACCGCAATTTCTGCAAAACGAGCTCTTCAACGCAATCGCCTTAAACGTTCGCCGTTTTAACTTAATCGCGTAAAACGGCAAACATTACGCACAATTTTCCCATTCTTCGAGGGACAACGCATGGGTGTTTAGAAAAATAGAGTACGTACTGCATGAGCTGTACAGTTGCAGAGCTGTGCTTCAGCTACGAGCATGGTCACCATCATATAGTCAGTTTCCCATTCGACGAAATGTCCAGTTTGTTTCAGACGTGGTGTTAGAGCCGCTGAAACATGTATTTCGGATTAGGGCTGGTTTGCTTGAGACACCACAGTGGAACAAGTTTATTCTAACATTTCTTTGGTGCAGCCATCTAAATTGCGAATGTGCTTTCTTATTTATATAACCAATGAGACTACTTTAGTAATCGAACACCGACGTTTATGTAGGAATTCTATAAATTGGTGAACAAGGCCGCGTTTTCGACAAAATGTTATCCCACTGTAAAAAAAAATCACTTATATGTCTACCTGATAGATGCTTCTGGATTTTTCTTGTGCTTCTAAACGAGCCCCACATTTCCGTGATTTTCAATCATCTACGTGGATTAGCAGATCAAAGGGTTCCCCTATGAACCTGTTGAAAAATTGCGGCATAAGTTAAATCGTGTCACTTATCGTCGCTAACGGAAATAGGATGACGGTGACTCGACTACGCTTAGCGTAGTGAAAACGCGTCGCCTTGCCCGAATAAAATTGTTTTCACACCAAAAGCGTTCCTCAAATAGTAATAATAATATTAAGAAGAAGAAGAAGGAGAGGAAGAAGAAGAAGAATATACAGGCTTTTACGTGCAAAAACTGCGATATGATTACGAGCTCCGCCGTAGCGGGAAGGCTCCGGATATTTCGACCATCTGATCTTTCTTCACGTGCACATACATCGCCCAGTACACCGGCGCCTGAAGCATCTCACCTCCATAGATATGGGACCGCCACGGTCGGGATCGAACTTGCGACCTTGGCACAGCAGCCGAGTACCGTATTTACATGGATAAACCGTGTGCGCTGCTGTTTCGAATCGGATATGCAGCGCCACTGCTGCGGCTGCTGGCGAAATATCCCTATACCCTCCGCACAGCCGCGCATGGCCCCAGCAGGTTGGCAATGGCCCGTAGCAGTGCAAGCGTGTGTACGCGGCGAAAAAAGTCGACTTCTATCTGCTCTTGCGAGTTCAGGTGTCATAACAGCTCCAGGAACACGGCCGAGAAACTGCCGAAGGTGCAATGGGCCTTTTTCAGGAGGGTAGTCTGCGCATGCGCGGCGGCGGTAACGACACGCGCGCCATGTTTTTTGAGGGTCACAGCGTGGCGACAGGAGCGGACTGAGCGCCACCTGGCGTGGAAGATTTGCAAATTTTACCGAAAAGTACCAGGTCTTTGAGAATATCTACCGGCACGCGGTGGGCAACTTCGGAGGCCATGAACCCCCAGTTTCGATTTCAGCGATCACCACTAGAGGGGCTGTTCAGACCTGAAAAAGGCCCATTTTATGTTTTGCCATGGAAGTCGTACGAGGCTGATCGGCAAAAACGTTGGATCGGAAGCGTTCGGCGCGCCCGATAAGCAAACGCCTCCTGTTTACGCACGGTTTCTTTCAGTGTCTATCGAAGTCACTGGCATAGCCAGTGGATTCAAACCCCCTCCCCCCCTCCCCCAGTTTTTTTTTTTTTTTTCATTTTGCTTGTGTATGTATACACGCGCAGGTACAAACGCACGGATGAACACACGTAAAGTATCGTTGCACGCGCACTGAAAAAAAATTCTATCTACGCCACTGCTCCAGGTAATAACACATTGTTGCTTCCCTTGTTCCGTTTAATATTGTTGCCCGGGCGCAGATTTGTGGCAACCACTGCAACGCAAACACTCCTATGCAGTGCCCATTTGTCGGCTATGCACGACTGTCGGGCTGAGGGGCATCAGGATCGGCTTTACGATGGAACGACCAAGACAAAAAACACAGTTGCATATGTTCAAATACATAATTTCGCAAAGTGTTCGGCGTACTAACAGAGCTAGAAAATTGAGTACACAGGCACTTCATGTGGTCTCTTTTTATCGCTGATAATACGTCATTTCAACTATCCAACCTTTCTGCTAGTGCGCGCCGGTCATCGGACAAGCGACGCGCCAAATTGGCAACAAAAAGTATTTTCTATGGTACGCCAAGCAAGAAGTTTACTCCCTTCTAAACGCACGTAGTTCTCCACGCTCTTCACTTGTGCGACGCATTTTCCGAATAGTTTCGACAGACCGACTGCACTGCGCAGTTCTTATCACACGCAGTAAACGAGATTAACGGCGTACAGATCGCCACCCCGAAGCGAACTACTTCTTTTGAAGTATTCCTGAACATTTCCTAGTCGTCCGTAGCCACAAAAAAAAGCAAGCGGGCTTCGTTTCCCGATGTTCACCGCACGCATCTTCGAGCTACGCGCCGTGAGGGGAACAGGGACAAAATGCCCGGAGTGGCCGCATTGGCACGCGCACTCGAACAGCGGTGGCGCCATCGACTGAGCGCACGAGGCCTATAGGCGAAATGTAAAAACACCCCTGTGTATCTTGATATTCGCGTGTCACGTTGAATAAGCTTTAGGTCTCCTTGAGTAGCGCTAAGGATAGAACAGGCGAAAGCCTATGCTCTCAGGAGACACTGAATAAATTAAAGCCAGCCGGTGAAAAAGCAGCTTGACATCTCTGGGGTTATCACTAAAATTTCTGTCAATCTAACCTAGAACTTCTTCAGTTTAGATCGCCTAGACACTGGTTGTGCATGCCGAGACTCAAGCCCCTTAACTCATATTCTATTCACCTTATGCGCTAATTATCACTCTTTACTACCTGACGTACCATTAATACGTCACGTACCCTCCTCGAAGCTTTCGTGCTCCTCACCCGGGGGTCTACTATACCCGGAATCGAAACCTTTTTGTACCATTCGTGTTCACGCCTACGGACGCCGGATTTACTGACGCATGAGGCATGTAAGGCTTTGGCCTTAAAAACCCATGTCATTAAAGCTAACGCGGAATCCAACACTGCGTATGGCGCGTCTCATAATCATAGCAACGTTTCTTTATTTTATTTATTTTACTTTATTTTATTTATTTGGTTTATTCAAGGCAAGATTGTTGCAATTCACCTTGGGGTACACGGCTAAAGGCTCAGTAATCTACTGACTAGGTCGTCCTACCCTGGTAGCGAAGCAGAAGACACACACCAGCAAGCATTATTAGCACAGAATGCAATGGTCCATGTTGTTCTACATGGTTTCCAAGATTCGACAGAATTATGAATTTGACACCTAGAGTCTCGCATTGTAATCTGTTCAAGATAACAGAGAAGTGTGGCGGCTGCATTTTGAATGGATGCGAAAATGCTCGAGGCCGGTGTACTTCGATTTAGCTGCACTTAAAAAACCCCAGGTGGTCGAAATTCCCGGAGCCGTCCATTACGGCGTCCCTCATAATCATATCGTGGTTTTCGGACCTTAAATCCCAACAATTATTAAGATTACTAAGGAGGCGCTTATAAATTTAAGGCAATGACATGACGCGTTGAAGAGGATTATGCCTACGTATTACAGTACGCTTTTTCTTTTTCTCTTTTGCGATGCGCACCAAACTGGCCTACGTTCTGCTATCGGCGCGGGCCTTGTCGCTATTGACAACGTTCGCGGGACATCACCAACGCAATATCTTAACGTTCTAATGCTACAACACGGCGACTACGACAGCGACTATACGGTGTATAAAGTGCAAAAAAGATATGGACTTGGACGTGTGAGTCGTTAGCCAATAAAAGAAATACATGCAGCACCACCAACATCGACATCGTTGAACCACTACCACCACTACCACCATGCGTGGGATTTCGCTACCTGCCCACAGCTGCCGACAGGTTTACTAGTCGGCCAGTAGGGACTGCACTTCAAGACAGCTCTGCTGCAGCGGTCACGACAGCATCTGTCACATCATGGGTTTCCCACTTCGGTTGCCCTACCAAGACTGTCACTGACAGCGGACAACAATCCGAGTATGCTCTCTTTCAAGAGCCCCTGCGCTTGCTTGGCGCGAATCGTCTGCGCACGGCCGCCTACCATCTCCAGACCAATGGCCTCGTGGAACGCTTTCATGGATAGCTCAAAGCAACGATAATTACCAAAAGGCACGCCATAATATTGGGTTCAACGGCATGCACTGCTACATCTGGATATTTTGTCATAATAAAATTGATTGATTGACTGACTGACTGACTGACTGACTGACTGACTGACTGACTGACTGACTGACTGACTGATTTATTTATTTATTTATTTATTTATTTATTTATTTATTTATTTATTTATTTATTTATTTATTTATTGATTGATTGATTGATTGATTGATTGATTGATTGACGCGGTGCGCCTTGAAGACGGACATTGGGTGCTCCATTGTGGTGCTCGTGTACAGTACTCCGCTCCGTCTGCCCGTCGACTTCTCGCCACATCCAAACACGACAGCTCTGTCCACTAACGAGTACGTGCATCTTCTTAGGGACGTTTTCCGGGATCTTAAACCCTGTACGACGCGCCCCTATCCAGCACGCGCACCTTACATTACCACTGACCTAGCCAACGACCCTCCACGTCGTCGTGCCCTTCGGACCCATTGGGCCAGCTCTCCTTCTACAGTACCTGGGCCCATTACGGTAATGTAGAAACGCGAGTCCACGTATATCGCGGGTGTTCCATGGCAAACATGACACCATCGCACTGTAGCGGCTGAAACGGCTCAACTCCGAGACTAATCGCACAGTCCCATGCCTCCATCCAGTCCCATACGTCTCCATTCGCGTCGGTGCGGATGCTGCATGAATCCACCGAGTTTCACGGCGGTGCTCATCCTGTTCGCAGACCATACTGCTCTCTAAGGGGAGGAACTATGTAGTGCCAGTGACATCGACTAGATCGCCCTGCGAAGGAAAACGTGGAGGAATGAATTGAAAGAAAAAGAGGTAGGGCGAGACCTGGAGCGGCGCGGCAGAAAGCCTGGCGCGAGGAGCATAGTAGTAATGAAACATTTAGTTGGTATTGTGGGCTCCGGCACTGGAAGAACGTCTCGTTGTGTCTCTCTTACATGTTCTCTACATACATGTTGAAAGGTTCGGAGCAGCGATCGGTTATTTCCGGGCACGAAAACAAAACTATGACAGCTATGGAATAAGCTGTCATCGTTTTAGACCTACTATGTGCTCTGCAAAGCATCTCAGCATCGCTGTGCTGTCCCAGGTAGTGGGAGGGCTCACACGTAAGGGTCTCTCATCTTTTAGGCTGTTCAAGAAGTGTACTCGGGGAAAAATGCCAAGAACAGTGTAGTACTTTAACACTCTTTAAAAGGCCCCTCACCTGGCCACATAGCAAATTTTAATTAGGCGCTGGAAATTGTTGTTTGCCGAATCAAGAACGTTATCCGGAAGAATTTTTCAGATTGGGTCGTTACGAGCTGATAAAAACAATATTATGTAGCGGCGCGAAACATGATGCGAGGAGGCGAGTTTCAAACCCTTGGCACTCGCCCCGTGTAGCCTTCGCAAGGCAAATCTCTTCCCCACCCTCCTCGGCAGCGGAGCCGGAGGATCATATGATGCATACGCATGAACACGTAATGCGCATGCATGTTCACGTGGGCATGACGTGCCCGAGCACGCGACCGGCTTTGCACGGCTACTATGGCTGCTACCTTTATTAGATGCGAAGTATCTTAAGGCAGAGCTCTATCCGGTGGTGGTGGTGGTGTGCAGCGTGACCACCCTTACTGCGCATGCGCATACCCTCTCCACACACCTCCTCTCCACTCCCCCTCACCATTCCCCATGTCCTCTACCCCTCTCCCCTTTCCCTCTCCACTCACCCTCTCCACTTCCCCTCTCCCCTTCCCCTCTCCCTTTTCCCTCTCCACTCACCCCTCCCATCCCCATACACCTCTCCACTCTTCCTCTGAAACGCGGGCTACACATGCCGAAATTCTCTCCTGCGCAACGCCGCGATGAGCTCGAGCGCATGCGCGTCCCCTCCCCTTCTCTCTCCTCTCCTACGCTGCCCCCCTCCCGCCCGCCTGTCGACCGCGTTCCCCGCTCGCCCTGTGAGAATTAACGGCCAGGCTAGATGGAAGATACGACGCGCGTAGCGTCCCTCTTCGCGTTCCACGACGCGAGGTCGGTAGTATGCCCAACTAACGCCAACGGAACGCGATCGTGCAAGTGCTCCGGCTTCGCATCGCCTCATGGTCCCCTTTAGCGGGAGATGGTGTAATTTTTTAGATGCGAAGTATCTTAAGGCTGAGCTCAATCCGGTGGTGGTGGTGTGCGGCGTGACCACCCTTACTGCGCGTGCGCATACCCTCTCCACACACCTCCTCTCCCCTTCCCCTCTCCACTTTCCCTCTTTCCACTTTTCATCTCCCCTCCCCCTCTCCCATACCCCTCTCCCCTCCCCCTTTCCACTCTTCCTCTGAAATGCGGGCTAGATATGCCGAAATTCTCTCCTGCGCAACGCCGCGATGAGCTCGAGCGCATGCGCGTCCCCTCCTCTTCTCTCTCCTCTCCTACGCTGCCCCCCTCTCGCCCGCCGGTCGACCGCGTTCCCCGCTCGCCCTGTGAGAATTAACGGCCAGGCTAGATGGAAGATACGACGCGCGTAGCGTCCCTTTTCGCGTTCCACGACGCGAGGTCGGTAGCATGCCCAACGAACGCCAACGGAACGCGATCGTGCAAGTGCTCCGGCTTCGCATCGCCTCATGGTCCCCTTTAGCGGGAGATGGTGTAATTTTTTAGGGGCGAAGCTCCTTAAGGCGGCACCCGTTCGTCCCTCGTAATCGTCGTCGTCGTAGTAGTAGTAGTAGTAGTAGTCGTAGTCCGTAACAAGTCTTACGCTTTGACCTCCAAGGTGGTGCCGGTGGGAGATTTTTCCTGTGCGTTGTTGAACAATAAGAAATTCGCAGCGTGCGCGCTAACTAAAAGCCGAATTCTTCTGTCTCTCATTCCCGATTAGCAGCCATTGGCATGTTCCAGTAGGAAACGTTAGTAGAAGTAGAAGTGTAAGTGTTAGCTAAAAGCCGACTTCTTTTGTCTCTCATTCCCATTAGCAGCCATTGTTTACCTCCAAGGTAGTGCCTGGTGAGATTTCCCTGTGCGTGATTAAACAATAAAAATTGTTTTCAAAACGCCGTTGATTGATGAAATAAACCAACGAAAGACGCCAGATGTTTTGTAAAAGCAAAACGAAAGAACGCCAGATGTTTCTAAAGCAAAACGAAAAGACGCCAGCTGCTTAACGAAAGACGCCAGATTTTTCTAAAGCAATGGTTTTCTAAACAATGAAAATTCACAGCGTACATGTAAAATTAAAGTGAGCTGCAAGTCGTCATAACTCATCGAACCTTTAGTATAAACGCGCCCGATCTCGCGTCGGTGATGATGTACTGGGCAGAATTCACGGAAGATTCACGGTTTACCGATGAACCTCCGCAGCTTCGCCCACTCATCATCATTCACTCCGTGGATATGCTGTGATTTTTTTATGTAGCGGTCGTGGGCGTTGTGTCGGCGTTATCTGTGGTGCACTGCCTGTTTCTGCGGGACAGGCATGAAAGCTGCGACATTTGTATGGACACGAGACTAGCGGTATCAAGAGCCAGTGCCGCATGAACATTTAGGTAGACGCGGGAGGATAAATGAGCCTAATGAGCGCTGGAACGCGGTACAAAATTAGTTTCGTTGCAAGGGGTGGCGTCTGCACGATACGCAAAGCCCGAGAACACGAACGCATGCGAAACGAAGGTAGATTAGTCTCGCATTTCACTGCGATTCGCAACCATTCCATCGTGTACGTCATCGTCTCATTCTCTGGGCGCGCGTCCGCGAGAAGAAGGCCAAGCTTGAAATTTGACCCATTTATGCGGCGCGTGGCGTTGCAAATTTTGGCAGGCGTGATCGTGAACGCCCAGTGCATGCATTGCGCTTGTCAGTTCAAAATTGTCAAACCTTGTGAGGGGCCCTTTAAGGAGAAGGTATGTCCTCAGGAAAGTGGCAAATGATTGAAAGCGTGTACTCGGCGCGGGGGCCAGGACGCCTGCTAATAGAGCCATTGGCTTACGTATTTTGGAGTAGGGCTGTTTTGTTCCGTACACAGCTGTGAAACAAGTTTTCACCAAGATTTGTTTGGTGTAGCTATCTGAACAGCAAGTGTGTTGTCCTTTTTGTATAAGCCATTGGAATGCTTCCATTATCAAGTAGCGAACTTTATGTTCAAAAATATGAAGCAGATAACCAAGACCTCGTTCACGCCAATATTGCATCCATATAAGCCAAAACTCTTCTGATGTGGTTTAACTGACAAATAATGTTTACAGATTTCTTGCATGATTATAAACTATACTCACACTTCCCTCACTTCGAGGTCCTATTAGATGGTTACAATATGATAAGGCTCTTTAAAACATGAAAAAAAGAAGTACGGCAGAAGTTTACTCGCACATTTATCATTCTTAATGCCAATAAGGTAACGGCGATTCGTCTGCACTTAGCGTTGTGAAAACGCGTAAAGTGTTTTAACGCCGCGT
Organism: Rhipicephalus sanguineus; assembly: GCF_013339695.2. Taxonomy (NCBI): domain Eukaryota; kingdom Metazoa; phylum Arthropoda; class Arachnida; order Ixodida; family Ixodidae; genus Rhipicephalus; species Rhipicephalus sanguineus. Next base: position 30,986,342 of record NC_051185.1, on the reverse strand, counting down.
CTTGCACAACGGAACTTCTTGACAGAACCTTCAGTGTTCTGAAAAAGACCGCAGATATCCGAACGTGTTTGCTTGTACGCTGGACATTGAGGCGTCCTGTTTCGCCTGGGGATGCATGCGTTTGCGGCGGAGCAACCTCAAAAACTCTTCACTTCAGCTAAATAAATGTAATTCGTGAATAAATGTAGTAGATCCTAACCATGATACAAACATCAGTATCAAAGATAAGAACGAGGTATTGGCAGCGACAACGTGACATTGTACATTTACGTGTGTACAGGCCTCCAACAAAGACAGCAGTACCTACCGGTCGCTTTAGCTTACTTCCGTGAAGTCAAGCGTTCTTGCTTTCGCAAAACGCTGAATTCAGCTAGCTGGTCTTTATTAGATGCGAAGCAGCTTTTGCTCGGGGCTGTGTCCGTCTCTTGGCGCCCGTCCGCTTTCTATCACCTAGCATAGCCATCTGTAAAATATTGAGCGCTCGTTCGCGCCAAGAAGAAGTCTTCTACCTCTTGTTCTTCGACTGCCTTGATGATCATACGTGCAGAGCACTGTAAGGGCCCGGGCTGCCGTATGCTGTCCTAGCTTGGCGTAACGCAGGCAAAACCATGTGTGCTGGCACGCGCTAGCGCGTTCGGGCCTGTATAAGGGGCTGGGTAAGACCAGAGCCGTATATTCCTGATTCCGCAGACGCCCGATGAACCCGCGTGGCGTGCTCCAATAAGAGTTCGGGATGAGTAACAGCAACAGCAACTACAGCGAATTCATGGTGTGCTCCACTTACAAGGACGCGTTAACATCGGGCAAGGTGCCCGCGATGAACGGAACTTTAAGTCGACCCATGCGCTGCTTCGCATCTTCATATTGCTCCCTTTAGTGGGAGATGGTGAAATTTTTTAGTTATCACTACACTGCAGAAAAATAACAACAAGACGAAGATGGCATGCATAAGACAATGACGTAGGAAGTTTTGAAGGCTACAACATGTCGGCGAATGGTCCTGCCATTGCGTGTGTAGTCTTCGTCCTTGTCGTGAATCACGTGATCGTCTCTTCATCCCACCTTTTGCTTTTTCCCTCCAGGAGAACGTTTAAAACACGCCATGGAAAGGGTTTGAGCGATGGTCACCCCACTTACGGCCATTTAAGAGATCACAATGGTAATCCTGTATATGGAGTTTTAATGCCATATTGCGTTCGTGGCGCCGGGCCCCAAAATCGCGGTGGCCGCAGCGGTCGCATTACGACGGAGGCGGAATGCTAGACGCCTCTGTATCGTCCGTTGTGAGTGCAGGCTAAAGAACATTACATGGCCGAAATTTCTGGAGCCCTTCACAATGGCGTGCCACGTAATCATATCCTGGTTTTGGCACATAAACCCAAACATTAATATCATTGAGTTCGTGATTTCGTTGTCATATTGCTAAGATACAGCGTGAGTCATCTATGAAAGCTATCGGCTTCACGATTACTTAACGGCTGAGAGCCCTCGCAGGTAAACGTCTCACAATGGTGTGCATAGAAATGCTTCGAGGCAGAGCACAAAGTGTACGCGGGGCGAAAACGCCAAACATGGCTCAGTCTATTCCAGTTCCTCGTGGAAAAATTTACGTGTTCAGAAAATTGGAAACGGTTTACGGTATGTACTACGTTTACTTTATTGTGACAGAGATACATTTAAGCTACGAGTATCACAGCATCATCATGATAGTTTGCCAGGTGACTAAATGTCGAGTAGGCTAAAAAAAACCAGCCGGCCGCTTGCAACTGCGGTTGGAGCCGCTGAATTATAGTCTTCTCTGTAGGGCTGCTTTCTTTAAGACACTGTAGTGGAACAAGTTTATCCTAATATTTCTTTGGTGTATCAATCTAAATTGCGAATATTTATTTGTTGATATAAACCATGAGAGTACTTCCGTACCCGAACGCCAATGCTTTTGTTGAAATTCTAGAAAATGGTAACCAAGGCCTCGTTTACGCCTAAATATTATCCCCATAAAAAACACTTATGTTTAACTGATGATAGAAGTTTCCGTATTTTTCGCTTCCTTCTAAACAATCCCCGCATTTCCGTAACTGAATATCCTCTAAGGGGACTGCCAGATGAAAGGGTTCCTTATGGATATGAAAAAAAAAAATGGGGCAGCCACGCACTAGTGGTTCGAAGGCCGAGGAAACAGCGGGTCTGGTGGACTTCCCTCACATATCTGCAACCTCCAGCTCTCCTCCCTCCACCACTCGCCTCCGCTAAACTACGCTATACCCGCCCATCTCCTTTCCCTCCTCCTCACCCTGACATCATTTCTCCTCCCCCTCACTTCCCTTCAGCACCCCTTGATATACTATGGTATACATGGCTATGCTGCACCCTCTCCCTTCCTCATATCCCTCCTTCTCACCCTCGCATCCATTTCCCAACTCTTGCTATACTATGCTATGTATTGCTATGCTGTACACTCTCTCTCCTCGTCACCCTCACGACACTCCTCTTCACCCTCACTTCCCTTTCCCACGCCCTTGCTGTAGTATACGATGCATAGTTATGGTATGCTTTACCGCAGCCCCTCGTCCTTCCCATCATCCTTTCCCTCACTTCCCTTCCCACTAACCTGGCTATAGTATACTATGCATTTAGTACTCTGCTCAACCTCACCTACCGTTGCGTTGCATAGCTATATTCGGCTTCCCTCCTCTCTTAGCCTCGCTCTCCCCCGCTTCGCAAGTAACACTAAAGTAACACCAAGGAGCAAACAGGCGAAAGCCTATGTTATTAGGAGTTATGTATTTAATAATGCGAAGTGACAAACCAGGCTAACATTTCTGGGAATATCATTCAAATGTTTATGTCAATCTATGGTATTACTTCTTCCGTATCGGTCTCCAACACACTTGCTCTGCATGCTGAGACTTGAGCACCTTAATTCATATTCGATTCATCTGATGCGCTAGTTATCGTTCTTTACTACCTGACGTAACCTTACTACGCTAAGTACCCTCTTTGATGCTTTCGTGCTCCTTACGCGGTATTCTTCTACCCACAAAAACGGCACATATTAATGCACCAGTGGTGTTCCCGCCGACGGACGCCCTATTTTCTGGAGCATGAGCCATATTAGGCTTTCGTCTTGATAAGCCATGTTATTAAAACTAACCCGGAATCCCACACAACGTAGGGCGCGTCTCACGATCACGTCGACGTTTTCGGCATATAGAACCTTGCATTCCAACCGTCTGTTCAAGATACCAGAAAAGGCAGTTATAAATTTAAAGCAATGAACTGACGCTTCGAACAGAATTGTGCCTACAAATTACAGCACGCTATCTCTTTTTATCTTTTTCGATGCGCACCAAACTGGCCTGCGTTCTTTTATCAGCGCGGGCCTTCTCGCTATTTAAAACATTCGCGTGACGTCACGGACACAATTTCTGGACATTCTAATGGTATAAAATGTCGACTGCAATGGAGAAATTTGAAAGAAAAACAAAAGAGCTCGAGCGCATGAATTATTAATAGCCACTAAAATAAATACATATCGAATGGTTCAGAGCAGCGCTTCGTTATTTGCGCAGTCATAGACTAAACTATGGCGGCTATACGGAATAAGCCGTCTTCATTTTCGAGATACAAAGCGCCCTGCATAGGTTGCCAGCGTCACTGTTCTGTCCCAGGTAGTAGGAGTGCTCACACGTTAAGGTCTCTCATTGGTCAACACATAAATGCCTCGAGGCTAAGCACGAAGTGCAGTTGGTGTAAAAACGCCAAAAACGGTGCAGTAATTTCCCATTCATCAAGAAAGAACGTATGTGCTCAGAAATATAATAATAATAATAATAATAATAATAATAATAATAATAATAATAATAATAATATGTTCAACGTCCCAAAACCATGATATGATTATGAGAGACGGCAGTGGAGGGCTCCGGAAATTTCGACCACCTGGGGTTCTTTAACGTGCACCTAAATCTAAGTACACGGGCCCCAAACATTTTCGCCTCGATGGAAAATGCTGCTCAGAAATATGGCAAAGGATCTCGTTTGTGTGTTTCGAAGCAGACAGACAGACATAGAACTTTATTTCGGTCCTGGGAAACGCTACACTTAGAGCAACACCGCGGAAAAAATGTTCTACGCTTTGCAGTAATAAACTGGATCTTCGGTCAGCCGTCGATTGCTGATGGAGCCGCTAGCATACGAATTTCGGCGTAGGGCTGTTTTGTTTCATACACTGCACTAGAACAAGTTCCCAATAATATTTTTGTGGTGAATTCATCTAAATTCCTAACGTGTTGTTCTTTTTATATGAGCCATAGGAATACTTTAGTAATCAACTACCCAACTTTATGTTAAAAAATGTGAAACAGGTAAGCAATACCTCTTTCACGCTATAATATATCATCCCCCTGTGCAAAAAGTCACAGTTTCGCCGCAAGGGTGAAGCAATGAACGCGATAGCAAGAAATTGGAATGTCACACGAAGAACGAGAAGCAGCTCGATACTTGCAGCGCGCCGCTGAAGCACTAAGAAGGAGGCTCGAAATGAAAGCCCACTTATACACAGGACAGGCGTTAACTAACAACTGTCAGAGTTGTTACGTCTTTGTACTTAAGCAACGCGCTGAAAATGTCGACAGTGTTTCTTTGTTTATTTCCTCAAAATTATGGCACATAGCCATTCTGGGGGATTGTCACAGACTGCGCGTTGATAATGGAGGATCAGACGCTCTTGGATATTTCTTTTTCTTTTAAACTGCGGCACGTGCGGTGACCCCTCTGCCACACGGAGGAGCCTGACGCTAGGTGTGCCCCGGCCGGACTGGAAAGACGAACGCGCGCGCGCATCTTTCCAGTCCGGGCGTGGGTGTGCCTGGTGTTCTTCGTTCTTTTTTGCTTACACCTCACAAGTGGGTACAGAAAGGGGCGACTTTGTCGTGCGCGTCTCAAGGGCAGTTGTCAAATTGAAAGAAAATGTGGAGCGTTGCGTGATAGAAAACAAGCTCAAGCTCCTCCGAGATTTGCTTACCACCAGCGGTAAATGGTGTATATAAATAGTGCGCCGTTATTTCGCCAACGCATGCATGGCGCATGGTTGAGTTGTCTAACGCAGCGCGCTGTGGAGAGAGGGGTCGACGGTTCGAATCCACCGTCGTGTATACCGGAATTCTTTTCTTCTGCTTTATTTTTCTTTGTGCCTTTATATATATATATATATATATGCATACATATACATATCTGGGACTTGACGGCAACGGTGACGGCAAAAATCAGCCGGGAGTGTCCATATAATAGACCTCTGCAGGCCTACGTCACTCACGCCCCGTGACGTCAGGTCACGTGACCTCTCGGCGCACGTGCAACGGTGGTGGTTGGCAAAACACTCCCGCTGCCAGCTCAGCGTGGTACAGTCGCACGGTGTTTGGCACAGGTTTTTTTTTTACATTTTCCTTCATCTTTCGGTTCCAAGATTATTTGTGGTATGTGTCAAAGAACATATAAATGTGTCGTGGACGGCGTTACGAAAAAATTGGGGGACCCTTAAGCTTCGCCTTTAAGAGTTGAACGCGATAGCGAAATCCGGCCCCTAGTGCGCACTTCAAGCACTAAGTGCATACTTATTAATGTGCATTGTTACACACACACGCGCGCGCGCACGCGAATGGTACAGGTTTTCGATCTAAAGCACTTCCCTGTGCAAGAGTCGCATGGTCTCCGAGATACACGCCGCGCGCCCACCATCTCGGAGGCTGTGAAGAGTCGAGACATATTTCTCACAATGCCTCAAAGATGGCAGCACATTATCTAGCGTTTGCTGTTTGCTTGATCAACGCCTTCTCTAGAAAGCCGGCGTTGGTTTGATATGTTTTCCGCTAGATGGACATAGTTGTCCATTTTTAGCGCTGTTTGAAAGTTCGTGTGTGTTTTTAACGGCGATGGCTGCACTATCCCGGCCTTTTTCGACGTAGTTTGATGGTCTCGACAATGCGCCTACAAATCGCCGAATGGGCTCGTTTTCGTCATGACACCTGCCGAGCAAAATGCGTTAAGGAGACTCCTTCCACTACATGGTATTTATGTAGTGTTTTTTTCCCGAAGCAACTGCAAGCAATATCGCAATAAAGAAAAAAAACATCGTGGCTTTGTGGTAGGATAGCTGCTTGCCACGCGAACGGCCCGGGTTCGATCCTCAATGGGAGCGAAGATTTTTATTGCATATTTTATTTGCTTCTTTCTCGATTTTTCGCTCACGGGCGTTTCGCTCACAAGCCTCGGTAGCGACGCCGACACCGACGCCGACAGCGGAATTTCTGCGACACGAGCTCTCTAACGCTTTCGCTTTAAAATTTGCCACGCTGCTGGCTGTTTAACTTTCTGGACCGCTATTTCAACAATCAACGTCGACTTAATATTTGCCTTTAGTGTCCCTTTAAACAGCGGTGCGCGGAGTGACCACTCTGCGTCTCCTGCCACACATGGGCGTCTGACGAAAGGTCCGCCTTTGTTTTTTTTCGTTCCACATCAACGGTGGGTACAGAAAGGGGCTACTTCGCCGTGCGCGGCTCAAGGGCAGTTTTCAAGTTGAAAGGAAATGTAGGAGCGGTGCGTGATAGAAAACACGCTCAAACTCATCCGAGATCTGCGTACCACCCACGGTAAATGGTGAACATAAATAGCTCGCCGTTATTACACCGGCGCATATATGGCGTGTGGTTGTGTTGTCTAATGCAGCTCGCTGGGGAGCGCGGGGTCACTGGTTCGAATCCCCCCCCCCCTATCGGGTACTTCAGAATTTGTTTCTTCTTGCTTTATTTTTTTGTCTTTTTTATATCTACATATCCGGGACATGACGGCGACGGCAAAAATCTGCCGAGAGTGTCCATATAATCTCTGTCGCAATAAATCTGTCCTGGCCTGTTTAACTGCTAACTAATGTTCACGGATTTCTCGCATGCTTCTAAACTATCCTCGCATTTCCATCACTTCCAAGTACCTTGACGTGGACACCAGATGACAGGGTTTCCTAAAAACATGAAAAACAATTGCCTGCGGCTTAAGTTTACTCGCGCCAGGTAAAATTATTGACGCAAATAAGATAACGGCGACTCGACTACGCTTAGTCAGTGTTGTGAAAACGTGTCAAGCGTTTCATCGCATTGCCTTGCACAACGGTAGTTATTCAAGGACTCTTCAGAGTTGTGAAACAGACGTCCGAACGTGTTTGCTTGTACGCGGGACACTCAGGCGTCCTGTTTCGTCTTACAATGCACGCGCTTGTGGCGTTGTGATATTTGCGAAACTGCTCACATTAGCTAAGTAATAGCCGTTCGCGTATTAGGGCACGGGATATTAACCTTGCTGTCAGCCTAAATATTAAAAATATGCACCGTCTACAGGCGGCGACAATACTCTTTATTGACGTGGGTACAGGCCTGCAACGTATTGGATAGTGCCAGCAGCAACGTTCGTTTATTCCTGTGACGTCGAGTGTTTTTGTGTTTAGCACAACGGTGGACAGAGCTAGGAAGTCTTCATTTTATGCTTCAGCTGTTTAAATGGGCCTGTTCGTGCCCTGCTGTACACCTTCTTCAAGAAATTGTGAGAGTTCATAATAGGTTCCTTTCAATCGCAACTTGCGTTTTTCACTCATCACGCCTATACGTAGCTCGATTTCACACGTGCGTACTTTTGTGACGTGGCTTTGCAGATACGCCACGTTGTATATTAACCCTTTCCGAACGTGCACAATGTTTAAAGATTGCAGTAAAGGATGTATTTCTGAGCGCACGCGAAGTGTGACATTTAAAAGTGTGTGTACATTTGGATGTTTCGTTTATGGGGTTTTACGTGTCAGTGCGACTAAGGCCATGACAGACGCCGCAGTGGTTGGTCGGTTGGTTGGTTGGTGAAACATTATCAGTAGTCCTGAAAGACGCGACTAGCGCGCAATGGATTCCTCCCACGTTGGGACGGGCAGGCTAAGCCTGACAGCCGCATCGTGGGCTCTCTGGACGGCCCAAAGGTGATTTCCTTTGTTGGGCCTTCTGATGGCGGAGCACCACTTGTCTTGGTTGGCTTGATCACTGCCCAGTAACGAAAGGCATCTCCAGAGCATGTGCTCTATTAGCTACCTCCTCGCAACGGGCGCACGAGCTGCTAGTGTAAGTACCCGGATAAACTTCGTGAAATAAATCCAGATTTGGGTACGAACCCGTCTGTAAGAGTCTAAGTGTCATTGCCTGGGCTCTGTGTATTTTCTGTGAGTAGGGGATAGACCCTCCTCCCTAGGTATAACTGCTATGAAATCTCATTGTATGTGGTTTCTTCCTCAGGTGAACTTCGTGTTTCAGGCGCTGCCGAAGCCAGGTTGAAGAAAGCGCGTTGTGGAGACTGATCCGTCATTTGCATAACGAGCCCTGTGCGATGGTCTTCGTATATGTACGCGCTCTTTATACCGTTCAAGCGAAGCTTGTATTGACTGACCTATGTAGCTAGTGGTGTTCCAAAAAACCGTCGTAACTCACAAAGGAACCTCCTCACCCACAGCTACCAAAGAAATAATAAATAGAAGAAAATAAGTTTTGTTTATGGGGGCTGGGGCTTGAATCCGAGTTGCCGCGCTCCGAAAGTGAGGGCCTTGAACACTAGGCCATGTGCCCATGCCTGCCCAAGGTGAACTGAACTGAAGGATATGAATACGTTCAAAAAAAAAAAAAGACACGCCATATCCACGAAGTGAATGATGATTGAGGAGCTGGCTCGAAGAAGATCGGGAAAACCCGCGAATGTTCCGTACAAGTCCTCTACCATCATATGAAGACGTGACGCACGTTGTTATATATACATATATATACAATGTTTTATTATTTTCAATTTTGATGAACTATATACACACTTTACAATTATATACGCATTGATGAAGTATATATAAAAGATTCTTATACAATGTTCTTTAAGGGATTCGTTGTCCTTTGTATTACAATCTTGTGGTCCGTGAAGTACGTGGCCAACGGTTCTTGGATTATAGGTTGTGAAGTCAATGTTTATGGGCAATTATTTATAGGTTTCGAAGGCAATGACGAAGGCAATGCCGATACAGGTCCCTCTGATGAGGGTGGGTCGTTTGAAATCGTAAGACATGCATAGTAGAGCGTACCGCGACATCATATGTTGTCCACCATGATGTCAACGTTCAAGTCTCCAACTAGCACAAATGGAGCATGTTGAAGCCTCACCGCAGGGTCTTGGCAGCGAGCCCACGCTGCTGCTGCCTTGCGAGCCCTCCGCTCCGCCGCCTTGTCTTCTCCGTTCATGTTATTAGTATCGAAGCGCACTGACTGACGACTGTCCAAAGAGAGAGGAAGTGCGCAGTTGTCGCCTCTGGCGGTCTCCTCTCAAACTAGAGCACGCGCCGGAGTGGAGCGAGCGCTGCATGCTACAGTTGGCTATGCTATATGTGGTTTCGCCTGCGTTAATATCATCGTCAATGCGCTCGAAGGACAAGAGGAAGAAGACTTCTCTTTCGCGCGAGGTGCGCCTGTAGCGGTCGCCTCTGGAACTAAGGTTATACGCATACAGCGCGGGAGTTCACCCCAGCTTAAGAACCTGGCGAGCCAGCTCCTAAAAACATTTGGGAAGCATTACACTAGCTGTGGGCACTTCATCGTAATATTAGTGTTGGCGGACAAAAAGCGATCTCCTGGACAACGTGTAAGGTCGATATCAGGAATAGTACACTTCAGGAAAATTGCGGCTTCGAGAAGATTGAAATTCCAAACCGTTTCTGTGTTCGCGCGATAGTCCTTTCGTTGGGCCGTTCAACATGCTGACGAACACCGGAAAGAACTTGAAAGACGCCTCGCCGATTCCGCCCGAAGGCAGCGTACCGGGAACGACCGCTACCCGTACAGAAAGAAAGAAAGAAAGAAAGAAAGAAAGAAAGAAAGAAAGAAAGAAAGAAAGAAAGAAAGAAAGAAAGAAAGAAAGAAAGAAAGAAAGAAAGAGAAGCAGTGTGTCAGGCTTGCCCACGCTAAGGTTCGCTTGCCCGCCCTCCCACTGAGAAAGTGCTCCTGAATTTTTTCGTACTTCTTATGACTTACCTTAATGTCTACTCTTTCATATACACCTTAGCTTAACTCATTCCATGCCATATATATATATATATATATATATATATATATATATATATATATATATATATATATATATATTAGGTATGAAGATCGATGGGTCCGGTACGATAGATGGGTGTAAAGAAGGACTCACGTACAAAATGTAGTTTTATTAACGTTTCGGCTGGTGGGCCAGCTTTCGTCAGACGAAGGCTGGCCCACCAGCCGAAACGTTAATAAAACTACATTTCGTACGTGAGTACTTCTTTTCACCCATATATATATATATATATATATATATATATATATATATATATATATATATATATATATATATCTTTTACCAGCGTTCTCAGACAACTCGCACCGGCGCTTGAGTGGCCTGGAAGATAGGAAAGAGTGGCAGTCGCTGCTCGTGTCACTCAAATGGGAAACGATTTAGAGTATATCTTACGTGTACTCTCCTATTGGCCGTGAGATCGAGCGGAGTCGCCGCCTGGCGGCTACTGGCTGAAGCGCGCCTAGTGTGGATTGCTCCCTGCGTCGTTTGCTAGCCACGTCACGTTTGCATGTGCGCGTACCTCATGCACGTTCTCAAAGGGCGGTTTGTTCTGTTGTGTTAGCGCGAGTTGAACTGCTCGTACGTATCCTGACATGGTGTACTGAAGCAAATGGGCTTGCACGGCTGCATGTGCATTGTAATAAGATCAGTGAGTGCGACTTTCGAGAGGGCTGTGTATTGGTGTCGTACCGTTCGTTCGCCAGAATCATTTCAGTGTTGGTGCCACTTTCTGGTTCAAGCACACCCTAAAGTGCACTTGGCATAGTCCCAATCATCAGGAGCATTAAATAGTGTGTGAAGGCAGCGTTTTAGCGACTCGTTGGTAAACAGCAGCTAGGCTCTAGGTCATGCACTTTCGCGTTGTTGTAAGCTGTATAACTGCGGCACTGTAGTCCATCGGTTATGCGATGGGCTGTAGTTGTGCTTAAACTGTCCTTTTATTGTACGGTCGTGGTCCCGCTACAGCGAAATATTTCTATCAAGTGAAGTCTGACGCTTTGGTACTCAAACTGTCTCCTAAAAACATAGACAATGGAATGACACGGCAGTGATAAAACGGAGTTGCCGCGGGCAGTTTCAGCTTGGGGCGACATTCACGCAGAACCACCCGTGCGCTTAGATTTAGGTACGCTTTGAAGAACCCAGATGTTCAAAATTATTCCCGACGGCGTGTCCTACGTTTCTGTCGTATAATTTCACGCAAAACCTCACCTTTTTTTACATTATCTTGAGCGTTTGTGTGGAGTTATTATAAATTGATGGAAGGCAGCGGACATTATTTGTTTTAAAGAATTACACCGTTTCCCGCTAAAGGGGACCATGAGGCGATGCGAAGCCGGAGCACTTGCACAATCGCGTTCCGTTGGCGTTCTTTGGGCATGCTACCGACCTCGCGTCGTGGAACGCGAAGAGGAACGCTACGCGCGTCTTGTCTTCCCTCTAGCCTGGCTGTTAATTCTCACAGGGCGAGCGTGGAACGCAGTCGGCAGGCGTGCGAGAGGGGGGCAGCGTAGGAGAGGAGAGAGAGGGGGAGGGGACGCGCATGTGCTGGTGCTCATCGCGGCGTTGCGCAGGAGAGAATTTCGGCATGTCTAGCCCGCGTTTCAGAGGAAGAGTGGAAAAGGGGAGGGGAGAGGGGAAGTGGAGAGAGGGGAGGGGGAGTGGGGGAGGGGAAGTGGGGAGGCGGAGGGGAGAGGGTGAGCGAGGAGGGTCTGCGCATGCGCAGTGAGGGTGGTCACGCCGCACACCACCACCACCACCACCACCACCGGATTGAACTCCGCCATAAGATACTTCGCATCTAAAAATGACATTTATTCCATAAAATAACCGGACCTTTGTTGTATCGCTGTCGTGCATGTAATCGATTGATGAAAGCTCTGAGCTGAACTCTTACCTTTTTCTTCTGTTACTAGATCAAGAATAAGTGCGTACGCGTTGATCGTCTCCGTGGCGCTATAGCGCTGTCGATCACATAGATCTCCTTGCTAAACTTATCAACTGGCCTGAATTTCGTGGATAACTGAACAATAATTCAAAAAATGCGTATTCGCGCAAGCAGTGCTCGTTCTCATTGCAGAGGAATATGGGCTGGTATCAGGGGCGTAGCCCGGGAGGTTCAACCCCTCCCCCCACCCCCCCCGAAATTTTTCAATATTGCATTTGTATATATACACGCACCATACAAACGCACGCACGAACACACAAAGTATGGTTGAAACCCCCCCCCCCCCCCCCGAAGAAATTTTTTGGCTACGCCCTTGGCTGGTATACAAATGAGCAAGAAGCAAACACTTAAGTAGTTCAGTCGTGCTACAGCAGTGCGTAGAACACAGACCGCAAGCCCAACACGTACAGAGAAAACAACCAAAAGCGTCATAAAGTGCATAAGCGCAGACTATCTCCAGGGCAAGCATCCCTTTCATCGGCAGATTTCGCTTCTCTCACTAGTAATAGTAAAGTTCGATGGTTTTCGTGCATCGATTCAACAATGAAGAGCGTATATATTACTAGTGTGGCGACACACTGCGCACAAACCGGCGCAGGCACCGCCTCGTCATTAGCCAGCCCCGCGTGACAAGGCCGTATGCTGCACCACGCCTCCGATAAGGGACAGCGCCACCGCAGCGTCACCGGAGGCTTACGTCACCGACGGCTCTTATAAAGCCGAGCTGCTAAGCTCGGAAGTTATCATTGCTTCGCTACCCGACTGAGCGCAGCGTCGGTATGCTCGCCCCGCTGCCGCTACTTCGCTCATAAACAGTTATGTTTTATGTTGGGATCCGTCCTTCACCGACTCCGCATCCCACACCAGTAAGCTGCAACCAACGCATTTTATTCGCCGACAATCGGCTCAAACCACTAACAACGAAGCGTCGCTGTGTGTATTTGTATACGCGCCGCCGACGGTCTCTCCACTAGAGCACTTCACGGGCCGTATTTTACGGCCCGGGCCCGGCCCGGAGCCCGAGCCCAGCCCGGACCCGTGGTTCCAAGCGCAGGCCCGGCCCGGGCCCGTCGTACCAAGCCCGGGCCCGGCCCGGGCCCGGGCGCTCATTACTAAACTAATCCAGGGAGCGCTTGTTCATGACCAGACTCGACCCGGGCCCGCTAAACGATATTAGTTGTTGATGATGATTATTAATGATGCCGTGCGCTTTGTAGCGGTCGATCGGACGGAAAATCCGGTGTGTACATGCATCGAAATGTTGCTTTGCCTGCGGTGGTAGCTCAGCGGTTAATCTGTTTCGCTGTTAAGTCTTAGGACGCGGGTGCGATTCCCGCGGCCATGGGGGCGAAATGCAAGAACACCCGTATATATACTTATCTATAGGTGCACGTAAGAGAACTCATGGTGGTCGAAATTAATACGGTGCCACTACGGCGTGCCTCGTAATCATATTGTGATTTTGGCACGTAATACCAAGGAATATAAATGAAATGTACCGTATGTGTCAACCTAGAATAAAAGACCGAAATATATATATATATATATATATATATATATATATATATATATATATATATATATATATATATATATATATATATATAGAAAGTCTGGTCCAGCAGACGAAACGTGAGTGAAAATATACAGCGCCAATCTGTATCTATACTGGTGAAAAAAAATCACAGCATATCCATGGAGTGAATGATGGTGAGTGGGCGAAGCTGCGGAGGTTCATCGGTAAACCGTGAATCTTCCGTGAATTCTACCCAGTACATCATCACCGACGTGAGATCGGGCGCGTTTCTACTAAAGGTTCGATGAGTTATGACGATTTACAGCTCACTTTAATTTTACATGTACGCTGTGAATTTTCATTGTTTAGAAAACCATTGCTTTAGAAAACATCTGGCCTCTGTCGTTAAGCAGCTGGCGTCTTTTCGTTTTGCTTTAGAAACATCTGGCGTTCTTTCGTTTTGATTTTAGGTAAACATCTGGAGTCTTACGTTGGTTTATTTCATCAGTCAACGGCGTTTTGAACAAAATTTTTATTGTTTAATCACGCACAGGAGAAATCTCACCAGGCACTACCTTGGAGGTAAACAATGGCTGCTAATGGGAATGACAGACAGAAGAAGTCGGCTTTTAGCTAACAATTACACTTCTACTTCTACTAATGTTTCCTACTGGAACATGCCAATGGCTGCTAATGGGGAATGAGAGAGAGAAGAATTCGGCTTTTAGTTAACGCGCATGCTGCGACTTATTTATTGTTCAACAACGCACAGGAAATATCTTCCACCGGCACCACCTTGGAGGTCAAGATCTGGTACTAGCGTTACGACTGGTTACGCACTATTACGACTACGAGGGACGAACGGGTGCCGCCTTAAGGAGCTTCGCCCTTAAAAAAATAGCATTTCAACTGTTTTTCTATTTTAAAGACGATAGTCTTTCTTCGGATACCTAAACGGAGAAATTTTGGTCTGTCTTTCTGTCTTTCTGTTTGTCGGCACGTCCCTCGATTCAGCCACTCAGCCAAAGTTGAACCACTTGCCCAAGTTGCCCAAGGGCCAGCCATCTTTAACGGCTGACTAGGTTCGTACTTGTGTACATTGTCGACCAAAAAGCAAACATTACGCATATCTGAGGCGCAACATCATTAGATAAGCATTAGGTGGTGTGTTCCTTTAAGAGAAAATGCATACATATATAATTCTCAAGACCCTAGTTTCTTAAGCTGCGCTGAAAATGCGACTGCGCGTTAAACTTGACTTCCTCCGTGCCCTCTGCACGAACTCATTGTTGTGTTTCGGTTTCGCTTCTGTATTGCACTGTACGAATGCCATGGGGCGCCGCTCCGGCATTCCTGTTTTAGCCAGGTGACGTGTAAATAAAAGAGTGTGTGGAGAGTACTCGTTGAGTGCGGAAGTTTCTTCTGCTTCAGCGCTTCGTGCCAAACCGCGTGTTCGGGCTGGCTGGCGTTCCCGCCGGTCGCGTTGGTCACCGCCGGTCTTCGCCTGCTGCTGCGCCGGGACTACCAGCCCGCAACACAGCACTCATGTTTCCCGACGTATTGCCAAATGACGTCCATATCTCACGCAGCGCCTCTTCTATCGTCTTTAGGTGACATTTGCAGCGAAGCACGCAGATACGCGGCCAATTTTTTATTGCTAAGCTTTACTAAGAGACAGCTCTTTGCACGTGTCACTTCAGCTTGGCACAGTATACCTTAGACCAGGCAATGCGTAACGTTCTCGTGTGCTCGAAGGCCCGACTTACCGAGTCCGGCCCGGCCTGCAGCCTCAAGCCCGGGCCCGGCCCGGGCCCGCACTTTCACGCCCGAGCCCAGCCCTGGCCCGCCGAAAAACGCTTCGGACGGCCCGGCCCGGCCCGCGGGCCGGGCTGGGCCCGGGCTTTCGGGCCGGCCCGTGCCCGTGAAGTGCTCTACTCTCCACACTAACGCGGCGACGGTGCTGTCACCTATAGGTCGATCTCGCGGCCAATAACAGGGCTGCAAGAACGTGTCCCTAAATGCGGCTTTCACAGCATTTCTCATCGTTAGCAACTGCATCAATTGCCATTGGGAAGGAAACGTAGCAGATGTACTGCAGTTGGAGCCACTCATTTCGATTCCGGATTTGGGCTGTTCTGTGTTAGACACAGCAGTGTAACAAGTTTCCGTTAACATTTCTTTGGTGTAGGCATCAAAACTTCGATTGTCCTATTTTATTAATATAAGCCAAGATACTACTTTCGTAATGAAGCGCCGTATTTTATGTCGAGAAATGTCAAGCAGGCAACCGAGGCCTCGCTTACATCAAAGTACTATCCCGATATACCAAGGATCCCATATGTTTAACAGACAACGAACGATCACGGATTTTTCTCATGCTCCCTAACTCTTCAGACATTTCCGCGGCAGGGCTGGGCAAAGATACTTTGAAATTGTATCGCGATACGATACAAGATACTCAGGCAAGAAGTATTTCAGATACAGATACAAGATACTTCCGGAATAATTGTATCCGATACGATACTTCCCAATTGTATCTTAAGATACTTCGATACATTTGCAAATTTTGCTCTTATAATATCGATATAATGAAACAGGAAACGCTTATAAACAAAAATCTTTAATCGGAATTTTCTTAACAGCGACCAAGTTTGTTTAATTTTGAGAAAATATCTCTTTGTGTCCCTAGATTTCTGTCTTACTGCTCAATATATATTAGTTTCATTCCAAAAACAACTCAGCTTAACAGGAGAGCTCTTTATACGCTGCGCTGTCAATGGTTCTTGTTTGACACCTTTGTAATAAATGGGGGCCGCTTCTCTACTTGCCGACCAGCTAGCGGGTTGCCATCGGAATACAAGAACGTCAATAAGAAGCCTCCGCACGATGGCGCAAATACCGCTGTGCAGTGCTACCTTGTCCGTAAGTTAGTTAAAGACTTTATTTGTTTATCCGGCGGACGACTATCCTAGCCCCGCGAGGGGAGGGTGATCGCGTCGCGATGCGACCTCGGCGTGACGTCCTCTACTCGGCGAGCAGCCCTCGCTACTCCCGCCTTCTTCTGGCACCCGCGCCTGCCCCTGTGCTGGCGTATCACCCGAAATGCAGCAACAACGTATTTTTTCGTGACGCATCATGTTTACATTGAGCGCTTAAAACTGCAATTATTTTTATATTCTACTTACCCGCTGGCGTAAGGCGTTTGTTAGCAACATATTGACTAACGTGCAGTCATTTGAAATTTCTTCTCCGAGAGAACAAGTGCCGTCGAGAATTGTCTCAGGCATATTGTATAGGTACGTGAATTACGCATATTGTAGTGGCACAAAGCGTTGCAGGATATCACTGCTATTGTCTCTTATGGCTCCGACTATCTCGTGATTTGCAACAGTGAAAAACTTTACGGTGACCTCAAAAAAGAAAACCAATATATCTTAGTCAAAAGCAAGGCATTTTCGCATCAATCACAGTGAATACTTTTACAGGTCGTTCCACGAAACTATAGAATCAAATATCTAAAAAAGTGGTTGAAAGGACACCAAAGAGCAAAACGATTTTTCTCGTATTAGGAAACTACTCTTTCACAATACCAAAAACAACACACTTGCTGCGAGAAGACGCTTAGTAAGCGAGAAATCGCGCAAAAGAAAATGGGGGTGTCGACGCCACCTTGAAGTTTCCACACCATTCGCCGTGACGTCAAATGTTATGACAGCGCCTACTAGGGCCTACGTAGTTCCTGAACGGTAAAAATGAAGTACACTGTCCTCTGAGGGGGCCATAGAGTTAACATACCAAGATTGAGGAAATTTTTTTGAGGTAATGGCGCCAAAATACGATAAGTACCCTTTGAAATCCGCGACGTCACGCGTGGAGGTTATGGCGCGAAATTAAAAAAATTAAAGTTTGAACTTCATTTTCTCCTTTATTAATACACCTATGATGGTGAAATTAACGACATTATAGTTCTGAAAGTACAATTTATCAATCTAAACCAATTCATTGTTTCTCTTTAGTGTCCCTTTAACCGCGACTGAATGAAAACAATGGAGTATGGTTTACCGTCATGTGGCACTCCTTATAATATATTTTATATTGCGCTTAAGTGGCTGATTAACTGAGGTCAAAATGATTAACTGTGGTCAAAGAATGATTTTTTAATATTCATTTAGGACCAAGTGGGTGCCATCACGTAGTAGAGGGCATTCCAAAACGACCGGTCCAATTTTCGGTGGCGACGTACATGCTGCGTGGTGATTTTTTTCCGATTTTAAAGGAAAGCGCAAGAAATATCAAATAAAACCACGTGACTGCGCCGCTCGTGCGCTACCCTACTTCAGCGCTCAGAAACGTGCTTCGAGTATAATAACCGGCGCGCGAACTGTCAGCATATCGAGGACGACGGCGTTTCCTTGCCGTGTGCGGTCGTCAGAAATGTTGACGCACTGTGAAGCCGATGATGAAGCCGCGGCCGGTTATTTCGCCATGGTCCACGCGCCGGTTGTTTCGCTCGAAGCGAGTTTGAGAGCGCTGCAGTACGGCAACGCACGAGGGCAATCACGTGGTCATGTTTCGCAGGCTTTCTTTAGATGGGATGCAAAGGGAGGACAGAAAAATAGCACTCATGGTGACAATCAAATTATGATCAAAATAACCGCTTGAATGATTGAGCAGGAAGAAGAAAAATACAGTACGCCAAGATATCTTACGCTACGTAAGTGCTTGTTCTACGGCATCTAGCATCAGCACCGGTGGAGCGACAGTTTTTAGAATCTCATTTGCATATAAGTCAACCTTATCGTATGTAAGTCAAGCTTACATCCATGAGACCTTTTAATCGCTGTCGTGTGAAAGCCGCGAGACGCAAAGAAATCCCATTATTGCATTCTTGAGACATCTTAAAGAAGCACCACGCAAGGGAAACTTCGATAACGACACTTTAGGAGCATCAGAATTTTCGCGAGAAGTTCGTATGCCTTAGAGTACGTAGAACAGTACAGTGTTTACGAGGAAGTGTCATAGTAATGACACAAGTAAAAAGAAAGAAGAAATTGCGAGATAGTGAGGTTCGACTGCTCGTAGACGTTCGCGGGCTTGTTTTTGTCGAGATCGCGCGAGCGCCACCACGTGACTGTACTCCACCAATAGTGACGCGCTGACCTCATCACCTGCCCTCGCTGGAGAACTCTGGCGGATATATAAAAGAATGTCTCTGTCGTTAGTTTTATTCAAGTAGTTTAGTAGCAGCAGTATTAGCTTGAGAAGCGTAGTTCAGCCACCGTTAATTGTTTCGCTTGGTGTTGTTTCTACAGCAGTATCTTGTATCTTAAGATACACGATACATTATTGAATGTATCGGAAATACAGATACAGATACTCGCCTTGCGAGACCTATCGCGATACAGATACAAGATACCCCAGAAGTATCTAAGATAGTATCTACGATACATGTATCTTCGATGCTGCCCAGCACTGTTTTCGCCATTTCAAATACTCTATCGGTATTACCCAAGGAGGTTTATCTTTGGTATTACCAGATCAAAGGTACCCCTATGAACCTGAATAGAATTACGGCATAAGTTGTCGGGTGTCTGATACCATCGCTAGAGCGCATAGGATAACCGGTACTCGACTACACTGCAACGGTATTATTAAAACGCGCCAGGCATTTGAATGTGCTGGCTTGTACGAAGGAATTTCTCGGTGAAACAACGTGCTGCGTGGAAAGGGCGCCAAATATTTTATTGTGTTTGCTTGCACCCTGGACAATCTCAGGCAATTTCGTTTTGTCTGATGATGCATGCGCTTGTGGCATAATCTTTAATATACAAGGCTATGCAAAGCTTTACCCTCTTCCTTCCTCCTTTCCTTCCAATTCACCTTCGAATCACTGCTACTCACCCTTACTTCCCTTTCCCAACCTCTTGCTATATTATACTATGCATTGCTATGTTCTGCTAGGAGCTGCTTAGCGCATTCCCGTTTTCTGTGGCGCAGTCCCGCAGAGTTTTGCACAGCTGAAAACGGCGATACTCCAAGCTTAAACAGCCCCGCTGTTAGTAAATGCCATTCGCTTTAAAGAGCTGGATCTGAACGCTGCTGCCGATCTAAATATTACAGTTACGCACCGCGTATAGGCGGCGACATTATACTACACATTGACATTGGTACAGGTTTCCAACGCAGTGCCTGCCAGTGACGTTGGCTTATTTCCGTGACGTGATACGTTTTGCATGCGGAGCTGTTTACACAGGCCGTGATCTGTTTGTCGCGACAAGAAAACTATCATCATCATGAACCGACACGCGCTCACTTCGTCCTCTTCCTTCATCTTTTGCGTCGCTCCCAAAACGCGTGCGCCGATTTCTCAGGTGCGGGATACAGTAACACTAATGGATGAGACAACGAGTACAAAGAGAGAGAAAGAAAGAGAGAAAGAGAAATAAATATGGAGAACGAGAAAGAGTCTGTGGGAAGAAATTTGTTCGCGAGGCGAGATTCGAACACGCGTACCCACGATCATCTTAAGCACTCGGCTATCCAGACACGCTAGCTGACCATAGCATAGCTTTGTATAGTATTGTATAGTAAGGCGGTGGGAAAGGGGAGTGAGAGTGAGGAGGGAAAAGAGGAAGGTAGACAGAAAAGCATAGCAAAGACAGAAAGAAAAAGAGAGGTATAGAGAGGATGAAAGGCAGAAAGAAAAAAGAAGCAGAGAGAGAGAAATAAATAGAGAGCGAGAGAAATAGATAGAGAGCGAGAGAAAGAGATAGATAGACAAAGGAAGCAAGAAATATAGAGAGAGACAAAAAGACATGGGAGATAGATAAATAAAGATTGAAAGAATGAGAAAGAAATGGAGTAAGACATAAAAACAGAAGGACATAGACAAAAACAGAGAAGGGAGAGAAGGAAAGAAACAGGGAAGTAAAAGAAGAGAAAATTTGCAGAACTTCGCAAAACAGTAAGAGACAGGTCTACCTAGTTGCCCATCAGTACCGCTGTCTCTTTATCATTGCACCTCTAGTGCAAGTTACACTATTATTGCGATAGCCTTAGAGACCTCCTTTCGCAGAAATTCCGCCGTCGGCGTCGGCGACGGCGTCGTTTGTGAGCGAAAAATAGTCCGTGACTGAAAAATCGAGAAAGACGCAAAAAAAAAAAAAAAAAACAATAAAAATCTTCGGTCCCATTGAGGATCGAACCCGGGCCGTATGCGTGGCAAGCAGGTGTCCTACCACAAAGCCACGATATTTTTTTTCTTTATTGCCTTGCATATCAAGACTATTTACATACTCACCAAAAAAAAAAAAAACAATGGTATAGGCATTGGTATAGGTATAGTATAGGTATAGTATAGGTATAGGTAACAATGGTATTGTATAGCTCTACAAAGCCACGATATTACTTGCAACTGCTTTGGAAAAAAAAACACATAAGTGCCATGTAGTGGAAGAAGTCTCCTTAGCGCATTTTTTTTTTGTATTCAACATAACGTATGAATTGGGCTAGTTCGTCTTGATTTATTGTGACTGTGTTCTCGCTGAATCCGAATGTATATGTGCAATTGAAGGTACACAGGATCAACAAACAAAAACAACTCATAATTTAATAATGTTACGGCCGGCATCCGCAACGTTAGTAAAGTAAGAGTTGGTTTTGCATCTTAATCATGTGTATGTTGATTGGCACAGTTATATATATATATATATATATATATATATATATATATATATATATATATATATATATATATATATATATATATCGAGAGAGAGACGAAACTAGGCAAATCGTCTTCGCAGTGTGCCATACAAAGTGACATTTTGATTGAGTAAGCAATCGCAGGCGCACAAGAAACCTAATGTACATTGGCACGCATGCATGTCTTTTTCCTCAAGCTAGTGTGCTAGGCAATATTTAAGCCGACCACTAAGGTAACGTTATGTCGAGGTAGCTGAGATCGCACAACCAGCACGGCTTTCGAAATGCTGGTCCTTATATTGCGCTCGCAATTCGTCGACGTTTAAGTAAGCATCGTTTCAAGCTATTGAAGGGAACCTATTTTGCGAACCTCGAACGCCAAGGGATTACGTAATATATTCGTCTTCCTTGTCGACTCCGTTGATGCATGCGATCGCCTTATTTCCGTCAGCTTCAATGAAAAATGACATCGATTTGGTCCAGACAGTTGTGTCGTCGCAGAGGAGAACTACCTTGCCCATATCGAACTCCGTGCATGGACGCGAACATTCAGGGCGCGCCACCAACGTTCTCGCCTACTTCGACATGTTACATGTTCAATTTTGAATTGAGGCCGATAAGAAAATAGTTATCGCTAGAAAGTTTACCAGGATAGAGGTGTCCTTCGCCCCTCACGCAGGTGTGCTGCTGTCATAATCTCACCAGGATTTAAACAAAAATGTGCTTTTCTCATTCGTAATAATTAATTTGGTGATAATTTCCCTATAAAGCAATTAAGTCCTTAACGTTGTTTGGGGTTGGGGAAAAGTAAGATTGCACATGCCACGTATATTTGGCAATGTGGAAGTATATGCAAGAATCGAACGAACAAAATTGGTAACTAGTGTGCACGTTCCTTCGAAAAAATTTTGAGTTTCAAGAATGGCGTATGATGATATTTGCTTATTTAATTACGAGTAACGCGGCAACTAACTCTTTCCTCACTCTTTGCAGACTCGGCCGGCCTGTCGGCGACGCCCGGCGTGCCGTGGCAAGCGATCCGCCGCAGCCAGATGTTCGCCAATACTTTCTTCTTCGCCAAGGCCACTTCCGTGCTGGGCATGGTGTTCCTGGTCACCATGCGCCTCTCGCTGAACTGCCAGCAGGTGCCGTCGACGACTACGACCAGCCGCAGTTGCTGGATGGTCGGAAGGTGCAGGTTCTGTGCCAAGGACTTCGCTGGACGTGCTCTTCTTTGTGCACACCACCTCTAAGCACAGTTCCCACCGGCAGTTCCTTCGCGACACCCTGGGCGACCCGATGGTCAGCGAGCAGCTCAACTCGGCCATGGTCTTCTTAGTGGGCCAGTCCAAGCACCTCATCGTGCGTCGCGTCATCCAGGAGGAGGCCCGCAGCGTAGGCGACGTGGTTGTGTTTCCGTTCGTGAACACGTACCGCAACCTGACCTACAAGTTCGTCTACGGGCTTAAGTGGGTCAACGACAACTGCCGCGAGTCGGTGCGATTCGTGGTCAAAATCTACGATGAAGCTCTGGTCAACGTGTTCCTGCTCGCCGACTACCTCAAGAACGTCACCGGTCCCACCGCGGAAACCAGCGTCCACTGCCTCACCTGGAAGCGGACGCCCGTGGTGCGCAAACCTCAGGTCTAAGTGGTACGTCACCCGTCAGGAGTACGCGGCCCGCACGTACCCGACCTACTGCTTCGGCCTGGGATTAATCCTGCCCGTGCGCACGCTTCCCATGCTGTTCAACTCGTCGCGGTAGGAGAGCTTCCTCTGTATCGATGATGTCTACTCAACCGGCATTCTGGCCAAGATGGCCGGCGTGGGTCACGTGCAACTGCGCCAGTACTACGACCTCTTTCCGAACGATACGGCGCCCACAGTTAGGTCTACGGCCATGTTCACCCACCTGGGAACGGCCAGCATCGCCGAGCAGTGCTACAGGCTGTGGGACGAGATAATGCAGGTGCACAACACGAGTTCGAGAGCAAGATTAACGCTTGGGAGGGTAGTGAGGAGTTCCATACTGAACTAATAAATTCACGCCCGGCTTCAAGGTCTGAACCGGCCCTAGGGCTAATGTCTGAGCCCGGTAAATGAGAACCTTGACTCTGCGTAACAGTCTAGACTGGAGCTTTACATCGGGAAGCAATGGTTCTCAGTGTTCACTGGGGCTGTACTCCGTGATCGGTATCAAAGGTCAAAGGTCTCCGAGCACCGCTTTTGGAACGGTGCAGCGAGAGTTCAACGATAGGTTCCTAAACGAGTGAGATGTCAGCAGCGACTACGCCTCGGTGACGCTACGCAGCATCATGCTGTGACGTCCATGCTCCCCAAAGCCTTGCATTGTGCCTGTTTGCCTTCTGTACGTGTGCCTAATGTAAGCACTGTGTTAGAGACGTTTGTTCACCGACCTGTTTTTCTGCCATCGCACCGTGTGCAGTGCTGTGTGTTGCAGTGCTTTCACCTCCTACGCCAATCTAACGAAATGTCCCGGTTACGAGCAAAGTGCTAAGACCATGAGCTTTTGACGATTCGCGAGTCTATCGAAACATGGTTCGCGTGGATTGTTTCTTTTCTGGTACCCCAAGAAGGTCAATGTCTTGGGACATTGTAACCATGGTGACAAGTCGCGTAAGCGCCTTGACTCCGACAGATGTGCGCTAGTGCCGCCCTCAAAAGCGTGGTGACCCTGCGCGTTGCTATGATCTGGACGTGGTAAATTCTGTGCTGTGTCATTAGACAGCTTTAGCTGGGTGTCCAGAGAAGCTCTGCGGACGCAGACTGCCATTGGAAATTGCTAGCAGCCTGCATCTGCGGAGCTGCTGCGGACGTCCAACTAAGACTGTCAAGTAGTGCGGAGCACGTTGCATGTCCCTCTGTCGAAGTTTGCAGCCCAGCGTGACATTAGTTTTATGGATCAAGGAGTGTTTTCAAGGTGTCAGCTGGGATTTTCAGAGTTGAGTTGAGTTGAATAAACTTTATTTGCCCAACGGTTGATATTGTGCCCGGGGCTAGGCTGCCAGGGATCCGCCATTCGAGGAACATCTTTCGAGGTCCTCAGCGACGGCCCTGGCCCGCTGGACGGCCCACTCCTGGTCTTCGGGGGCCTCGCTGAGAAGGGCGGTTCGCCATCGCTCAGCAAGGCGCCCCGCTTCAGAGGGTCCTTCAGGTGTCCTCATCCTTCCTCGTAGTGTATCTTCATTTCTTCCGCATTCCCAAAGTACATGGGCCATATCGGCCCGTCCGTGCTCGCACCACGGGCAGCCAGGCGATGGGTGCAGCGCGGGCCACAGGAGGTGCAGGTGGTAGGGGTTGGTGAAAGTACCCGTCTGCAGCCGCCTCAGGTCAACCGCCTGCGACCTGTCCAGACGCACGTGGGGTTCCGGATATATCTTGCGGTCTTTCCTATAGTGCCCAAGCACCTCGTGGTACGTGGCCGGGAACTTTTCGGCATAGCAGTCGGCGTACATCTGGTCCCTTGCTCCTTGCGGCACGACTTCGGTTGCCGCAACAACGGAGGTGGTGGTGGTGTCAATAGCGGCGGCGCCGCTATTGATGGGGAGCAGGCACAAGGGAGCAGGCACAATGGCGGTGCCTGCTCCCTGGGTAACCGCGTCGCGGCGGGTAAGTTGCCTCGCGACGAGGTGGGCGCGCTCATTGTGGTTGGGCAGGGTGCCGGTGGGTCTTTGGCCGTTGGCATTGCTGCTGTTGCTTTTACGGCTGCTGGTGTAGATAGCTGCAATGTCCCCCATGTGCGCGGGGAACCACTTGAGGGCTTTGTCCGTAATCTTGCCTGACCTGAAGTCCCCAGCCCTGGCGTTTAGCATGCGAGCCACCTCCTCGGACACCCAGCCTTTGGTGTAGTTGCGAATCGCTGATTTTGAGTCGCTGATAATCAACGTGTCTTCCGCACCTCCATGGAGTACCGCGAGGGCTATGGCCATCTCTTCCGCAGCTTCGGCCGACCGCAGCCTCGCAGATGCCGTGACCCGGACCTTTTCCTTCGTATCCACGACCGCCATGGAGAAAGCAGGTACCGCCGCTGTTGGCTGGCCTTGTCGTTGATGTTGCCGCTGGCGCTGTTGCCGTTGTTGTCGTAGCAGTAGTAACGGTGATGGTAGTGGCGCCCCCAGTTCGTCTCGCACGTTCTGTTGGAGCGGCGGTGGTTGTGGTTGCTCCCCGTTGCCGTCGCCGGAGTGCCGTGGATACCTGGCCGCATCGACGAAGAGGACGCCCTCTCGTCTTCCGTGTTGCTTCAGGATCGCTACCGCTCTGCGTTTTCGGCGTTGCAAGTCGTGCACGGGGTGCATGTTCCTGGGGATGTTTTCTGTCAGTATGGCGTCCCTGACTTCTGGTAGCAATGCTTCCTTCAGTCCCCGCGCCTCGTGATATCGAATCCCGAGCTGGTCCAGAATGCGTCTTCCCGTTCTGGTGCCCGACAGCCTCTCGAGCTGTGCGATTCTCTGCGCCTCGGCGATCTCGTCGAGCGTGTTGTGCACGCCCAGCTCGAGGAGCCTATGGGTTTCCGTGTACTGGGGCACACCCAGGGCTGTCTTGAAGGCCTTGCGAATCGCCACGTTCAGCTTGTCGGTTTCGCTCCTGTTCCAGTCGGCGTACGCGGCGACGTACGCTATGTGGCTCAGCGCGTACGCTTGTAGCAGCTTTGTCACGTTGTGTTCCTTCAGCCCTTTCCTCTTTTTCGCTACCCGTTGCACAAGGTGCGTGGCGGCGGCCACTTTCTTCTGCAGTCGCGCAACCAGCTCGCGGTTGGCACCGTTCTCTTCCAGCCACAGGCCGAGCACTCGTATTTTGGACACCATCGGTATTCGGGTCCCCTCCTGCGTCGTGACGTGGATGCCCAAACGACGGGCGTCCACTACAGCCTGCGGGTGAGGTCCTTTCTTGCGCGGTCTATGCAGCAGGATTTCCGATTTATCTGGAGAGCAGACGAGACCCGTGTCTTCGAGGTGCCGCTCCACCTCCCGGACGGCCCGCTGTAGTCTGTCTTGCATTTCGCCGACGCTCGTATTCTCCGTCGTCCACACGGTCACGTCGTCTGCATAGATCGTGTGATTGATACCCTCTATCGCGTCAAGACGCTCCGGTAGCCCGATCATGACAAGGTTGAAAAGCATGGGGGAAAGCACAGAGCCCTGCGGCGTACCCGCACCCCCCATGCCAACCGTTCGCGGCAGAGCCCCGTCGATCTTGACCGTCGCCTTGCGCCCGTTCAGGAAGCTGCTCACGTAACGGTGGAACCTCGCACCGAGATCAAGTCGGCTTATCTTGTCTAATATAGCCGTGTGTTTCACGGTGTCGAAGGCGCTCTTCAGGTCTAATCCGAGCAGGGCGCGCACATGCGTGCTTGGTGCATTAACGACCTGTTCTTTGATCTGCAGCATAGCATCCTGCGTGGAAAGCCCCCTCCGGAAACCGATTATGTGGGTGCCGAAGGCGTCCCGCTTTTCGAGGACCGTCGTCACCCTGTTGAGACAGGCGTGCTCCATGACTTTCCCGACGCAGGACGTCAGGGAGATTGGCCGCATGTTTCGAACCTCTAGCGATTTACCTGGCTTGGGTATCAGAATCACGTCCGCAGTCTTCCATTCGTGCGGAATGCGACCTTCTTTCCAGCATGCGTTGATGTACTGGCATAGCTTCTCGATGGCGTCATCGTTCAGGTTCCTCAGAATTTGGTTGGTGATCTTGTCAGGACCGGGCGCCGACTTGGTCTTCAGTAGCTGGAGGACCGCTCTGATTTCCTGCACGGAAAAGTCCGCGTCTAGTTCCTCGTTGGGAGCCCCGCGGTATTCGAAATGACTCTGGCCTGCCGGGCGAGCGAGGTGCGTCTGCACGATCTCCTCCGCGAAGGCCTCCGGGTCGTCTTTGTACTTGTGTCGCAGCTTCGCCATCTGCACACGGGTCGCCGTTCTGGTGCTGGTCGGGTCCAGCAGGTGCCTGAGGATCTTCCAGGTCCGTCCTGCGCTCATGTTCCCGTCCATCGTATCGCACAGCTCCTGCCATTCCTGTTCGCACAGCCGAGCGCAGTGTGCCTCAATCTCTCGGTTAATCTCGGCGATCTTCTTGCGTAGCTTTCGGTTGAGCTTCTGCTTACTCGATCTCCGTTGCATGGATTTCTTGGCCGCTACGAGATGTGCCAGCCGGCTGTCCACTCTGGTTGGTTCGGGAACTCCATCGTCGACGCCTCCGCGGGACCTGTCTCCGCCTTCTCTGGAAGGTCGTTGTCGCCAGTCTGTCAATTCGATTTCTTCTGTAGCTCTCTCTACGTCCGCAAGTAGTCTTCTGCACCATTCTCCGATATCCTCGATCGGACCATCCTGCTTCTCTCGTTCTCTGGTCTCTCGGAACTTGTCCCAGTCCACGACTCTGGCCTTTCGGCAGACGTCCACCTCGCTTTCGTCCTCTCCCACAGTCACGCACAGTACCCTGTGGTCGCTCCCCAGGTCCTCGAAGGAGTTCGACCAGGCGATCGTGCCCGCGTCCGACCAGATGGAGAGGTCGGGGGACGTGTCGCGACACGCGCCCTGTCCGATCCTTGTGTGCGACGCCGGTTCATTGAGTAAAATCAGGCCGAGCTCGTCCATCAATCCGGCTAGCCTCTTCCCTTTCGGCGAGTCGGCTCCATATCCCCATTGCGTGTGCGGCGCGTTGAAGTCTCCGCAGATTAGGAGGGGACTGGAGGCGGCCTTGGCCATCGCTTCGCGAAAGAGGGCGCCGAAGTTGTGCGTGAGGCCTCTTTTTGAGGGGGTGCTGTATACGTTAAGCACGAATAGGCCGGTCTTCATTGCTCCTCTGCAGGGCACGACTTCGATAAGGACGTGGTCTATGTCGGACTCTTCGCTGATATCAAGTGCATGTTCGATGAAGGCCGTCCCTCTCTTAACCAGGGTACACACCCTAATGTCCTTCCCCGTGCATTGGCAAGGGGGACCGCACGTGACATAGCCCGGTAGCTGAGCCCGGTCGAAAGGTTCTTGCAAAGCAATCACATCGGGAAGTTTGTTTTTCGAGAGCGTTTTCATGTATTGCATCATCGTTGCTTTTTTGTTTTTGAAGCCCCTACAGTTCCACTGCCAGACTATGCGTCTGCCGTCGGACTTGCGGGACGCAGCCATGGTGGTTATTCAAAGGTGTTAGGGGGGGAGGCGACTATCCGTGCGTCCCTCCTCTCATTGTGGGTGGCGTTGGCGTTGTGGCCTCTGTTAAGAATGGTCGGAACGTTGACTACTTGTAACGGTAACCCGGCGCCTGCGGGCTCGTGGCGTTCTTGTTGCTGTTGCTGCAGCTGCACGGTCCCGCGTTCCAGATCTTCAATTCGCTTATTCACGGCCGCGAGTTGGGTGTTGACCGCGGCATACTGCGCGTTCCGTTCCGCGTCGGATTCGTTCAGCCTCGTCAGGAGCGTCTCAAACATTCGCTCCGTCTTGTTCGTCAGTTTGTTCACTATCTCTTCCATCGCGTCGATCTTTCGGCCTCCGGGTCTGGGTCGCTTAGGTTCTTGTGCGTGATTATCCGCGTCTTTCGAAGGCTGGGCATCGCTCGGGCTCTTGCGCTTGGAGCCCACCGCCGCCGGCGCTTCATCTTCGCCGCCGCAGCACATGTCCTTCTCTCCTTCTTCTCCTCCTGTGGCAGTCGCATCGCCTCGCTCGGCAGTCCTGCGGGGAGCAGAAGTGCAGGAGGATGGAATTCCTCCGGAGGGTCCTCCCATGCGTTTAAGCAGTTCGTTCAGCGTCTGTTGTAGCTCCTCGATTTTCCTCATTGATTTTTCGTTCTGCTTTCTGGCCCTGGTCAGCTCTTCTCTAAGTTCCTTGTTCTCTTTCTCCATGTTCTCCATCCTCGCCGCCAGGTCGGGGTCGGGCGCTGCCCTCGGGCTGCCAGGGAGAGGGGCGCTCTGGACAGAGTCACCGTCTCTTTTCGCGACTATGTCAGACCAGGTGAGCCTACGCGGCCCTCTCTGTTTCCCGCCAGGTGTGGACCGCACTCCGTCTTGTGAGGGGTGCTTGGAACGCCACTGGAAGAGCCCTACTATGTCCGCGTGAAAATATGCTTAGTTTTTCGTAGTTAATTTGAAAATGGTCCGTTTATCCTTTTTATTGTTGCCTCTTCTTGCAGTAGCCTTGATAATCTGAAAATCGGCGTCAAGGCAACGTGGTTGATCTTGATGGAATAAGCCTAGTCGGCGGCACATTGCCTAGTCATGGATGCACAAGGCGTTATTTTACTTATGCAAAGTACAGGCCTTTTCAGATACCATTATTTACGGGAGCTGCAAACTGGCAGTATTGTTCCCTCACAACAGCGTGGTTGCCAGCCATTCTTCGTATTAAGGGTCAACTGTAGTGAAAATTCAGTTTGACTTGGTTTGCTAACAATGAGCAAAGCGCGTACTGTTGAAACAATCTTCGCAAAGCTTGAGGGTTGTGGCATTTAAATAGCACCTGAGGAAGGTACCCGGGTGTTGTGTACGTCATCCCCTGTGCGGACTGCCCTTACGTCTACTTGGGGGAAACCGGCAACTTCAAGACGAGACTTCACAGCACAAGAATGACGTCAAGAATAAACATGTTACGTCCAATGCCGTGGCCTAACACTGCGCAACTACGTCACACGCTATCAGCTGGAAAGACGCCCGTGTGATTTCCAGGGAAAAAAAATCGTGCTACACGCCTTTATCTGGAGTCCCTGATTATCCAAACTACGCCGCACACCCTTAATTGCAACGAGAGTAATCTTCCTCCGATGTACGCCAGGTGTCTTGGTCACGTGATGCGCCGCGCTTAAAAAAGGCGAACTGCTGTGCCGATCTTTTATTGTGAACATGGTTCCCGTGGGGGAGCCGAAACGTCAATACATTCGTTTTTAAATCCTTTGGTCGGTGTCCGAATCCCCTTAACTAGTATGTTTCATCCCGGCCAGACGGGTTTCCGTCATACTCCTAGCCTTATGCTAGATCATGTATGCGTGGTGGCGGATCGGCTAAACGCAACGCTCTGATGAGCAAGGGGTCGCAGGTTCAAATCCCCGGTTCCACTCGAACCGAAGATTCTTTTTATTATTGTTTTATTTGCGTCTATCTCGAATTTTCGCTCACATCCAAGGACGCCAACGCTGACACCAACACCGGAATTTCTGCGAAACGGGCTTTTTAGTGCTATCGCGTTACAAGATTACTAGGGAGGCTGATCATAGCGTTTACAAGCCAGCCACCCCGGAAGCTGCTCCATTGGTTACTCAGCTCGTTGCGCCTGCCCCGGTATAACGCACCTTAGCGACTGAGGTGCCGGACGACTGAGCTCCTGGGACTGGGCTAAAATAAAACCAAACAGTACGGCAACCATCCACTAGTCGCTTACACGGACGCCGCCTTGTACCCTGGCAGGAGAGCCCCCACATTCATCGTCGTCGTAGGCAAAAAACACCAGACAAGTGTTTCCATCCCCAATGACAACCCCATCGTCGCCGAGGAAGTGGCCATCGCCTTGTCGATCGCACAGACGACCGCGGACACCATCATTACGGACTGCCAACAAGCGTGCCGCAATTACTAACGGCAGAATTCACCAAACTTCGTGGCAAATAAACCAATAGGGCCCCTCCTAGGAGACGAATTAAGATCGTGTGGGCACCAGGGCATCAAGGCGTCCCAGGTAACGAGATAGCGCACCTCACGGCTCCAGGATTCACTAACCGAGCCCCTGGCAGTGCGGAAGTACCCTGGCAATCTAACCCTCTAGTCTCATATCAGGAGATCACATTACACTACAGGATGCAGAGAATAATATTCCCACCCCCGCACAGAAAGCTTGCCGGCGGTCAAGACCGCATCCTAGGAGCACTGCAAACCAACAGCTTTCCCCACCCATCTAGAAATTACCACTTTACCCCCTTCATGTCCTCCCCACAGTGTCAGTTTTGTGGAGCACAGGGCACGCTATACCATGTGGTAGGGGGGTGTACACAGTCACCTATAAGTGCATCTAATCCATACCACACGCCTGAGCTTTGGGAGCGAGCCTTGGTCAGCCACACCCTCGAAGACCAGCGCCAGCTGGTAGCGAAGGCTGTCGACGCGGCAAAAGCCTATGGTTTCCTGGAATGGGGAGACCACCCCAAAGACGATGCCTAAATGAAAACAAAATAAAGACGTTCGTTCTCTCTCTCCTGGGACTGGGTTCGATTCCAAGCCCTACAAATTATCATATCATGCATAGCGTCCTGCGCAATCGCGATTGCCTGCTTACCATGACGAAAAGGCGGGACGTGTAGACCCCCACAACCTGAACTCGAATTATCAACAGCCTCCCGAACGGCACTGTCACGATGTCATCATGGCACTCTGCCATTAGGACACTATTTCCAAGGTTAGTATGCAGCTTAACGTATTATGGATAGAAGATTTGATGAATGACGTCATGACGACGTGAACAGGTGTACGAAGGTAAACAAGGAATATTCCTCCTGCCCTACCCACTCACCCGTCTCATATATATATATATATATATATATATATATATATATCTGTGTGTGTGTGTGTGTGTGTGTGTGTGTGTGTGTGTGTGTGTGTGTGTGTGTGTGTGTGTGTGTGTGTGTGTGTGTGTGTGTGTGTGTGTGTGTGTGTGTGTGTGTGTGTGTGTGTGTGTGTGTGTGTGTGTGTGTGTGTGTGTGTGTGTGTGTGTGTGTGTGTGTGCAGGATCATCCACATCTAAAGTGTAAACCTCATTAGTCTTCAAGGCCTTACAGAGACTGATGTTGAATAGATAATTCGTAAAATTATCATTGTGTTTATGGACACCATCATAAGACTTCATGTAACGGACATTTCCCTCGTGAAGTAGAATTCACGTTCTAGTTTTACCGGCTTGAATGCTAATGAAGTGTACCTTAGAAGTGTTCGACCCTGTGCATAGTGTATGTATGGATTCCTGCATGTAGGCAGTTATTGAATAGCAGCTGGATATCGCGGCAATGGCCCAGGTGTATTTCTTAGCACCACTTTCCAAGTCAAAGGGGTAACCGCTCGCCCATGACGTCTGGTTAAATCATTGCAGGTCGACATACCTACCAACAAGACTGGGCAAGCAGAAACCTTGAAGAAACTAGTAGTATACTAGTTTACTATGTGTGACCGTGTGACTTTTACAGGAGAGAATCTCAGCCTTCTAAATATTTCAGTGAAGTCGGTGGCTGCATATCTGCAAAAAAAGCTGGTCCTCTATCTTAAATCGGGCATCTTGTATACTTGAGATATCAAAGTGTTTCCCTGCTTTTTAATCAACCAGCCTACCTACGCGGTCAGTTCTGTCAAAAAGTAAGCCTATAGCCTTTGTAAATCTTGTATTTTTCGACTTCGGTATGTTTTGATGCATTCAATGAAATATGGTTGTGGGCGCATTTCTGTAAAAAAACGCAAGCCTTAGCCTTATCGTCGTAAATCTTCCCAAGATTCATTTAGTGAATGTGTGCAAAACATTGAAAAATCGAAACAAAATCCGACATTTCCGAAGAATATAGGCTTACGTGCGTGATAGAAATGGACCTAGAATCGAATTTATTAAAGTACGACAAGACATTCGGAAATCACAAAATAAAATATTTCCAAAGGGACTTCCCTTCACTGACAGAAATGCACCCGAAGCCATTTTTAATAAAATCGGACGCAAAACATTCCGAGATCAGAAAATGCAATATTTAAAAAAGCTATGGACTTACCTTTTTTGTCTGAAATACGCCAAAATCAATTTTAATAAAATGGGACCGCCATATTCCGCCATTGAAAAATACAATATTTCCAAAGGCTATAGCTTACCTTATTGGTCAGAAATAGGCCCAAAACGATTTTATGAAATGGGACGAAATATTCCGCCATCGAAACATACACGATTTCCAAAGCCTACAGACTTACCGTCTTGGTCAGAAATACGCCCAGAATCGATTTTTTGAAAATGGGACGGCACATTCCGTCATCGATAAATACAAGATTTGAAAAGGCTAGACCTTACATTTTTGTTCAGAAATATGCCAAAAACGACTGTAATAAAATGGCACGAAACATTCCGCCCTGGAAATATACAAGATTTCCAAAGCTATAGGCTTACCTTTTGGTCAGAAGTGCACCCAGAATCGATTTTAATCAAATGGTACACAAGATTCCAATATCAATATATACTGCATTTTCAAACGCTATAAGCTAACCTTTTTGGTAAAAATGCACCCAGCATCGATTTTAATCAAAGGGTCGAAACGTTCCACCATCGAAATATACAAACTTTTCAAAGGCTATAGGCTCATCTTCATGGTGTGAAATATCCCCAGAATCGATTTTAATCAAGTGGCATGAAACATGCCGATATCGAAATATACAAGATCTTCAAATGCTATGGACCTTATACAAAATTGCTGCCATCTGTCGGAGCTTTGACGAAGCTACCGATTCGGCGCCATGTTGGAGGCTTGTGTACGGCTAGAACGTTTTGATTGTATCTGCTTTGATAGTAGGCGATCGGGGCATAAAAACGTCAGACGAGTGTGTAAGGGTCTGTACACGTTACCGGCGTTTCCTAGTTATTACGTTGACATTTATTACGTCTAAAGAACTGCCTCACAACGAGAAGAAGATACAAGTTTGTCACCAAGTCAGACGTAGGGCTGTCGTCATTGAGAATGAAGCTTTGCGCTAGATTATAAATTTTGTCTGTCTGTGTTCAGTGTAGCGAATAAAGCGCTGTTAACTATGTGAATATCATGCGTTTAGTGTAGGATGGTTGAGAAGAGGTTTTAGAGCGTGACACGGCTAGGCACAGCGATGACGGTAAGTGCTGTTGACCCATGTCAAATGTATTTCATAAGAGGCAGCCTACGTGGACCTGATGTATTGTGCATCTGATTTTAAATAGAACGCTGTCTTCTTTTTTTTGAAATAAAAAAATATTTCGATGCTGTAGTCCCCGACGTACGTTATGAATAGAATTACCGCACGATTAACATATCCGTATCTCACGCATGTGAAAAATGAACACGAAAAGTGTTGTTGCTCCAAGAAGCAGGTGCTGATTAGCTGGTATTTTATTGAATATTCTTCCGAGATGTGCTGGTAAATAACACGATACGCCAAGAATATTCGCGTTCACATCGTCGCCTTCGGGGCCTACAGGCACGTTTTGATTTCAACTCATTGCAGCAGGACAGTCTTGCGTCGCCGACCGAGCACTTGTGAAACCACCTTGACGCGTAACCAATGGTAGCGCACTCACGGTCCAATGTAACATATTTCCCGGAACAGCATTTGTTTTTTTTTTCAGTTTCATACGAGAAGTCCCACATACTTGAAGCATCTGTTGACATTTCATAGGCACACGGGGGTGGATACGGCATTTTTCCAAAGGGGGATCAGCTTTTGGGAGAACTTGATATGTGCTCTTTTTGGGGTATAAATAAAAAAAGGTAATGGGGTGGGGGGGGGGGGGAGGAAGTGGCGGTCAGGACAAACGGCCAACGCCCCAGAATTTGGCAGCGATAGCACATGAAATGCTTGAAAAATACGCGTAGTGAAGCACGCACGCAAAGCGTCCCACCAAATTCTACTTTGTTAAACGGCTAAACTCCACAATCGAAAAAAAAGCTACAAACCAGACACTCTAGCACAATCGGTCCGTTCGCTGAGAATCGAAGACGCCCACTAATTACCTGTCTACTATGTTATTGTTATCGCATTGTAATAAACAAAGTAATGTTGTCAACAGCAGCGAAGGCATGCGCGAGTAGCCGGGACGCAGCTGTGAAGCACGTACACGAAGCCTGTTTGTCTCTTCATGCAAGCACGCGGCGCGAATACTCTCGTACCGGCATGACACAAAAGACTGTTCTCTGATGAGTGCCGATGCTGTCACATACCGCATCTATTAATAACGGCGAAAGTATACACGGCGTTAGTCGTAAGCAGCAACCAAAGCCACGGAACGATCTGCCAATTCTCGTCGGTCGCGAGGAAATTTGCAACACGGAGGTTAGTTTCTTGTAAACGTTTTTTTCAGCATCCGAATTTCCATAATCTCAGCAACACGGCACACGAAAATATGTCGGCATTGCCGTTCCTATCAGCCGCCACACGTTGATACGTACGCTCCATGTGTACACATGCGGAGCGCGCTTAGCCTTCAACATGACGGAAATGGGCATGGCGGCCGCTAGATGGCAGCATATTTTGCATAAGATCCATAGACTTGCCTTCTTAGTCAGAATGCACCCAGAATCGATATTAACCAAATGGTACAAAACATTTCAATATCGAAATATACAATATTTCCCAAGACTATAGGTTTACCTTTATGGTTAGAAATGCACCCAGAATCAATTTTAATCAAGTGGCATGAAACATTCCGCCATCGAAAAACACAAGATTTCCAAAGCTATAGGCTTACCATTTTGGTCAGAAATGCACACAGAATCGATTTCAATAAAATGGTACAGAACATTCCAATATCGAAATATAAAATATTTCCGAAGGCTATAGACTTAGCTTCTTCGTCAGAATGCGCCCAGAATCGATATTAATCAAATGGCACGCAAAATCCGATATCGAAATATACCAGCTTTCCAAAAGCTATTGGCTGACCTTTATGATCAGAAATGCACCCAGAATCGTTTTTAATCAAGTGGCATGAAAATTCTGATATCGAGATATACACAATTATGAAAGGCAAAAGTTTACCTTTTTGGTTAAAATGCACCCAGCATCGATTTTAATCAAATGGGATGAAATATTCGGCGATCGAAAAGTACAAGAGTTCCAAAGGCTATAGGCTTACCTTTTTGTTCAGAAATACATCCAGAATCGATTTTAATCAAATGGGATGAAATATTCGGCGATCGAAAAGTACAAGAGTTCCAAAGGCTATAGGCTTACCTTTTTGTTCAGAAATACATCCAGAATCGATTTTAATCAAATGGGATGAAATATTCGGCGATCGAAAAATACAAGAGTCCCAAAGGCTATAGGCTTACCTTTTTGTTCAGAAATACATCCAGAATCGATTTTAATCAAATGGGATGAAATATTCGGCGATCGAAAAGTACAAGAGTTCCAAAGGCTATAGGCTTACCTTTTTGTTCAGAAATACATCCAGAATCGATTTTAATCAAATGGGATGAAATATTCGGCGATCGAAAAGTACAAGAGTTCCAAAGGCTATAGGCTTACCTTTTTGTTCAGAAATACATCCAGAATCGATTTTAATCAAATGGGATGAAATATTCGGCGATCGAAAAATACAAGAGTTCCAAAGGTTATAGGCTTACCTTTTTGTTCAGAAATACATCCAGAATCGATTTTAATCAAATGGGATGAAATATTCGGCGATCGAAAAGTACAAGAGTTCCAAAGGCTAGGCTTACCTTTTTGTTCAGAAATACATCCAGAATCGATTTTAATCAAATGGGATGAAATATTCGGCGATCGAAAAGTACAAGAGTTCCAAAGGCTATAGGCTTACCTTTTTGTTCAGAAATACATCCAGAATCGATTTTAATCAAATGGGATGAAATATTCGGCGATCGAAAAATACAAGAGTTCCAAAGGCTATAGGCTTACCTTTTTGTTCAGAAATGCATTCAGAATCGATTTTAATCAAATGGGATGAAACAGTCAATAATCGAAAAATACAAGATTTCCAAAGGCTATACATAGGCTTACCATTTTGTTCAGAAATGCAGCCAGAATCGATTTATTTCAAATGAGATGAAACATTCAGCGATCGAAAAATACAAGATTTCCAAATGCTATAGGCTTACCTTTTTGTTCAGAAATGCCTCCGGAATCGGTTTTAATCAAATAGGATGAAACATTCTCCGATCGAAAAATACAAGACTTCCAAAGGCTATAGGCCTACCTTTTTTTTCAGAAATACCTCCAGAATCGATTTTAATCAAATGTGATGAAACATTCTGCGATCAAAAAATACAAGATTTCGAAAGGCTATACATAGGCTTACCATTTTGTTCAGAAATGCAGCCAGAATCGATTTAATTCAAATGAGATGAAACATTCAGCGATCGAAAAATACAAGATTTCCAAATGCTATAGGCTTACCTTTTTGTTCAGAAATGCCTCCGGAATCGATTTTAATCAAATAGGATGAAACATTCTCCGATCGAAAAATACAAGATTTCCAAAGGCTATAGGCCTACATTTTTTTTTCAGAAATGCCTCCAGAATCGATTTTAATCAAATGGGATGAAACATTCTGCGACAGAAAAATAGAAGATTTGCAAAGGCTATTGGCTTACCTTTTTGTTCAGAAATTCAGCCAGAATCGATTTTAATCAAATAGGATGAGACATTCTCCGATCGAAAAATACAAGATTTCCAAAGGCTATAGGCTTACCTTTTGTTCAGAAATGCATCCAGAATCGATTTTAATCAAATGGGATGAAACATTCTGCGATCGAAAAATACAGAATTTCCAAATGCTATAGGCTTACCTTTTTGTGCAGAAATGCCTCCAGAATTGATTTTAATTAAATGGGATGAAACATTCTGCGATCGAAAAATACATGATTTCCATAGTATATCGGCTCAAATTTTTGGTCAGAAATGCACCCAGAATCGATTTTAATGAAATGATACGAAACATTCCGATATCCAAAAATACATGATTTCCAAAGGCGCTTACCTTTTTGGTCAGAAATGCGCCCAGCATCTATTTTATACAAGTGGCACGGAACATTCGAATATCGAAAAATACAAGATTTCCAAAAGCTATACACTTACCTTTTAAGGCCAGACTTACCTTTTTGTACCCGCAGCCCCGCCATATAATTTTTTTAAAAAATGGGCTGCGATAAAGTAGGCACAATCTCGTATATTCAGAATCGTGTGCCGCTTTAAGTAGCCCAGATGTTAAGGTGTTCACTTCGTAACCGATAGGTCACAGGGGCACTTTGTCAGAAGTGCCCTTTTATCACATGTATCCATTCAAACTTATATCTATTCAAACCTCTATCCATTCAAAAAGGACCAAGAGACAGATTTATACCACATGCTATAGCCTTACGCTCTTCTCAAATATGCCGCCATAAATTGTGATGTGTGTACCGGGGCTTGAACACACAACACCAGCATTTAGGTTTGGGCTGCAATAATGAGCAGACCAACTTCTAAACACAGTTGCAAGTGTCGCCCTAGTAGCCGAGGCGGTAGGGTGTTCGCCTGATAGACCATAGGGCCGTGGTTCGAATTCCACAGACGGATTAATTAGAAAAAAAGAACCTTAAGATCATATGGGTAGAGTGACCAAGACGCACATGTCCACCTTTTAATTTTGAAAAAAAAAAATGCGCTGCATTATTGTGCAGACGAGCTTGTAAACACTGTTCCCTGTGTCGGTCCGATAGCTAAGTGTGTATGGTGTTCAGTTCGTACCTCAAAGAGAGGTGGTTCGAATCCCAGTGACGGTGCGGCTTTTAAAAAAGAAACGGAAAGTTCGTGGTGGGGACCTATGCTCGCACCATGTGTCTTTAATTTGTGGGCATTTGGTTCAGTATTATGCAGAGCAACTCTAAATACAACAGATTTGCGCGCCGCGTTAAATATATGTTCTTTTTTGAAAAATTTCAAATATTAAACGAAAAGGACTCCCCGTTAGTGGCATGGGACCGAGGTCCAGTGGTCCCATGCCAACAATTTGGGAGTCCCCCAAGCGTAGAAATCTTCCCACTGCCGTAGCAGCAACCGGAGCCAGCTTGTACCCTTGGAAAAGACCGGAGGGTGCCCGGCCGGCACTGGGGATCGAACCCGGTACCTCCCGCCTTGGAAGCTGACGCCTAAGCGTTTCGCCACCGCCGCGGTGAGAATCATTGGTACAAAAGGCTGATCATATCGATCTCATGGAAAGCCAATGAGCTAAAACTCCAGCGAGTGGGAACTTTGGAGTAAGGATGGAGTCTCATTGAGTTGGTGCATAAAGCGGAAAGAATGAACCAGTCAAAAGGATAAAGGAGACAGGAGAGAAGTGGCACAACATTCGCTGTGTGTATCCAGTGGTTGTGTGTGCCACTTCTCTCCTGTCGCCTTTATCCTTTTGACTGGTTCATTCTTTCCGCTTTATGCACCAACTCAATGAGACTCCATCCTTACTACAAAGTTCCCACTCGCTGGAGTTTTAGCTCGTTGGCTTTCCATCAAATCGATATGATCAGCCTTTTGTACCAATGATTCTCACCGCGGCGGTGGCGAAACGCTTAGGCGTCAGCTTCCAAGTCGGGAGGTACCGGGTTCGATTCCCAGTGCCGGCCGGGCACCCTCCGGTCTTTTCCAAGGGTACAAGCTGGCTCCGGTTGCTGCTACGGCAGTGGGAAGATTTCTACGCTTGGGGGACTCCCAAATTGTTCGCATGGGACCACTGGACCTCGGTCCCATGCCACTAACGGGGAGTCCTTTTTCTTTAATATTCAGAAACTGTAATTTTTTCAAAAAAAAAAAAAACAGAGGACAAATTATATATTCAACGCGGCGCGCAAATCAGTCGTATTTTAGAGCTGCCCTGCATAATACTGATCCAAATGCCCACAAATTAAAGACACATGGTACGAGCATAGGTCCCCACCACGAACTTTCCGTTTCTTTTTCTAAAGCCGCACCGTCACTGGGATTCGAACCACCTCTCTTTGAGGTACGAACTGAGCACCATACACACTTAGCTATCGGAGCGACACGGGGGACCGTGGTTCGAAGTTGGTCTGCACAATACTGCAGAGCATTTTTTTTTTTTCAAAATTAAAAGGTGGACATGTGCGTTTTGGTCTCGCTACCCATATGATCTCATTCTAACTAATCCGTAAGTGGAATTCGAACCACGGCCCTATGGGCTATGAGGTGCACACCTTACCACCTCGGCTACTAGGGCGACACTTGCAACTGTGTTTAGAAGTTGGTCTGCCCGTTATTGCAGCCCAAACTTAAATGCTGGTGTTGTGTGTTCAAGCCTCGGTACACACATCACAATTAATGGCGGCATATTTGAGAAGAGCATAAGGCTATATAGCCTGTGGTATAAATCTGTCTCTTGGTCCTTTTTGAATGGATAGAGGTTTGAATAGATATAGGTTTGAATGGATACATGTGATACAAAGGCACTTCTGACAAAGTGCCAATGTAACCTATCGGTTACGAAGTGAACACCTTAACACCTCGGCTACTAAAGCGGCACGGCATTCTGAATGTACCAGATTGTCTCTACTTTATCGCCGCCCATTTTTTAAAAAAATTATATGGCGGGGCTGCGGGTACAAAAAGGTAAGTCTGGCCTTAAAAGGTAAGTGTATAGCTTTTGGAAATCTTGTATTTTTCGATATTGGAATGTTCCGTGCCATTTGATTAAAATCGACTCTGGGTGCATTTCTGACCAAAAAAGTAAGCCTTTGGAAATGATGTATTTTTGGATATCGGAACGTTTCGTACCATTTCATTAAAATCGATTCTGGGTGCATTTCTGACCAAAAAGGTAAGCATATAGCCTTTGGAAATCATGTATTTTGGATATCGGAATGTTTGTTACCATTTCATTAAAACCGATTCTGGGTGCATTTCTGACCAAAAAGGTAAGCCTATAACCTTTGGAAATCATGTATTTTTGGATATCGGAATGTTTCGTACCATTTCATTAAAATCGATTCTCGGTGCATTTCTGACCAAAAAGGTAAGCCTATAGCCTTTGGAAATCATGTATTTTTGGATATCGCATTGTTTCATACCATTTCATTAAAATCGATTCTAGGTGCATTTCTGACCAAAAAGGTAAGCCTATAGCCTTCGGAAATCATGTATTTTTAGATATCACTCTGTTTCGTACCATTTCATTAAAATCGGTTCTGGGTGCATTTCTGACCAAAAAGGTAAGCCTATAGCCTTTGGAAATCATGTATTTTTGGATATCGCAATGTTTCGTACCATTTCATTAAAATCGGTTCTGGGTGCATTTCTGACCAAAACGGTAAGCCTTTGGAAATAATGTGCTTTTGGATATCGGAATGTTTCGTACCATTTCATTAAAATCGGTTCTGGGTGCATTTCTGACCAAAAAGGTAAGCCTATAGCCTTTGGAAATCATGTATTTTTAGATATCACTCTGTTTCGTACCATTTCATTAAAATCGGTTCTGGGTGCATTTCTGACCAAAAAGGTAAGCCTATAGCCTTTGGAAATCATGTATTTTTGGATATCGCAATGTTTCGTACCATTTCATTAAAATCGGTTCCGGGTGAATTTCTGACCAAAACGGTAAGCCCCTTTGGAAATCATGTATTTTTGGATATCGGAACGTTTCGTACCATTTCATTAAAATCGGTTCTGGGTGCATTTCTGACCAAAAATGTAAGCCTATAGCCTTTGGAAATCATGTATTTTTGGATATCGCAATGTTTCGTACCATTTCATTAAAATCGGTTCCGGGTGAATTTCTGACCAAAACGGTAAGCCTTTGGAAATCATGTACTTTTTGGATATCGGAACGTTTCGTACCATTTCATTAAAATCGGTTCTGGGTGCATTTCTGACCAAAAATGTAAGCCTATAGCCTTTGGAAATCATGTATTTTTGGATATCGCAATGTTTCGTACCATTTCATTAAAATCGGTTCCGGGTGAATTTCTGACCAAAACGGTGAGCCCCTTTGGAAATCATGTAATTTTGGATATCGGAACGTTTCGTACCATTTCATTAAAATCGGTTCTGGGTGCATTTCTGACCAAAACGGTAAGCCTTTGGAAATCATGTATTTTTGGATATCGCAATGTTTCGTACCATTTCATTAAAATCGGTTCCGGGTGAATTTCTTACCAAAACGGTAAGCCCCTTTGGAAATCATGTATTTTTGGATATCGGAACGTTTCGTACCATTTCATTAAAATCGGTTCTGGGTGCATTTCTGACCAAAAAAGTAAGCCTTTAGCCTTTGGAAATCATGTATTTTTAGATATCACTCTGTTTCGTACCATTTCATTAAAATCGGTTCTGGGTGCATTCCTGACCAAAACGATAAGCCTTTGGAAATAATGTGCTTTTGGATATCGGAACGTTTCGTACCATTTCATTAAAATCGGTTCAGGGTGCATTTCTGACCAAAAAAGTAAGCCTTTAGCCTTTGGAAATCATGTATTTTTGGATATCACTCTGTTTCGTACCATTTCATTAAAATCGGTTCTGGGTGCATTTCTGACCAAAAAGGTAAGCCCCTTTGGAAATCATGTTTTTTTGGATATCGGAACGTTTCGTACCATTTCATTAAAATCGGTTCCGGGTGAATTTCTGACCAAAACGGTAAGCCCCTTTGGAAATCATGTATTTCTGGATATCGGAACGTTTCGTACCATTTCATTAAAATCAGTTCTGGGTGCATTTCTGACCAAAACGGTAAGCCTAGCCTTTGAAAATCATCTATTTTTGGATATCGGATGTTTCGTACCATTTCATTAAAATCAATTCTGGGTGCATTTCTGACCAAAAAAGTAAGCCTTTAGCCTTTGAAATCATGTATTTTTGGATATCGGAACGTTTCGTACCATTTCATTAAAATCGGTTCTGGTGCATTTCTGACCAAAACGGTAAAATGTATTTTTGGATATCGGATTGTTTCGTACCATTTCATTAAAATCGATTCTGGGTGCATTTCTGACCATAACGGTAAGCCTATAGCCTTAGAAAATTATGTACTTTTGGATATCGGAATGTTTCGTACCATTTCATTAAAATCGATTCTGGGTGCATTTCTGGCCAAAAAAGCAAGCCTTTAGCCTTTGAAAATCTTGTATTTTTCGATATCGAATGTTCCGCACCATTTAAACAAAATCGATTCTGGATGCATTTCTGACCAAAAAGGTAAGTCTCTATATATACCTTCGGAAGTCTCGTTTTTTTCGATATCAGAATGTTTCGTACCGTTTGATTAAAATCAATTCTGGGTG
The DNA here is from genome assembly GCF_013339695.2 of Rhipicephalus sanguineus. Taxonomy (NCBI): domain Eukaryota; kingdom Metazoa; phylum Arthropoda; class Arachnida; order Ixodida; family Ixodidae; genus Rhipicephalus; species Rhipicephalus sanguineus. The sequence goes on along the minus strand of NC_051185.1, from coordinate 30,943,026 downwards.
CATTTCTGGCCAAAAAGGCAAGCCTTTGCAAATATTTTAGAGCGTAGCTCTTTATGCGCCTATTCCTGGCTTAAGCGTTCATAGATTGGACTTGGGTGCATCCACGTGAAAGTCTGTAATGATGGCCCAGTGGCATACGCATGCTGCGTGAATTGTATTTCTTAATGTCCAACAACAGCGCTGTAACTACTTCTAATAGAGACATGCAGGTTTCAATTTCGTCTTATTTATGATTGCCTAGAGGATTCCAGAACCATTTGTTGCTTTCCTCCGCGCTTGTGACGCTAACACGTAGCCTGTTCTGCAATGTCATGCTTTAAGGTGCTCGTCGGCGTTGTAATCGCAGATAGCTTGGACGTGCTGTTTGGGAGTGTCACTTGCTGGCCTTCGCGCCAATTTAACATTTGGTTACTTCCCGTTTCGGCTACAAGTGAGCAGTTTACGAGAAATCTTATGTTGCGTTATCCCTGGAAGGCGATTCCAGAAGTTATTTAGTGATAGAACTCTGCTATGTGACACTGGCCAGTGATGAACTGTTTTACATATCCCTTCCATGTTTTCAAAACACCGACGGCACTAGGTACCCAAGACTATCGCAGTAGCCCACTGTGACCATTTAGGGTAGAACCAACTCCTGCGACTTGGCATGATGATGATGATGATTATGCAAACTTTATTTCGGTCCAGAGAAGACGCAGGGGAGACCACGCGCCACAAGCTAGGTGTACTGCAGTCAGTCACTGAAACGAAAATCAGGAGGCGACCCTAATCCTCGACTTAGGTGTCTGGAAGTGGTACTTCCACGTCGGCCTTCGTGTGGCCTGGCGTATTCCTTGGGTTAAGTTTGCGTTTCGTCGCGTTGCTGAAGCGAATCTCAGAGGCCATGCAGAAAGAAGCGCGTAGCTGACATGTTCTCCGCTAGGTGCCGCAACGATCTTAGCTGCTCATACGAAAAGCGCCTGCTCTTTCAATGAACTCATTTATTTTCATAAAATATCCTGACAGTTATTTGACCCTTAAGTAAACTTGAGCTCGGAGATTATAAGTATCCAATATAACTCTTAATTTAAACCAGAACCGTCGATTCCATACCGCTTAAATTTTATCTTATCAAACAAGTTTTTTGAATATTCGGAAAACCGGAAGTGCATGGAAGAAGAACAAGAGTGCTTGTGCCACTAAAAGCAGATGACATTGTTTCTGGTGGTGTGTTGCACAGCGCATGCATGGTTGCTAGAAAAAAAAATATTTGCGAGGCTTGCACTAAGCCACGCAAGGCTTGACACAGCGAAACCGAACGATTCTGAAGACTAATCTGGTTGCTTCTAGGTTGTTTCTAGGCCTTAGCTAGGTGATGAAGGTTGTTTCTAGGTTGCTTTTAGGTCGTTGCTAGGCTTCAGCTAGGTGATGCTAATTTGTTTCTAGATTGAGTCTCAGCGCAGAGAGGTTTGAGTTAAACCACAGTCAGTCACAGACACGACACAGATGTCCGAACTCCAGAGACAGAAACTCGCGCTGAAACCAAGCGTTCGCACCTCTCATAGATCTACGGGCAGGTCGTCGTTGGCGTAGGTCTTCCATCGCTTCGGGGTCTTCTCGCAGCCGCCGTTGCCTTTCCCACTCTCCTCTCTAGAGCTGGGCTAACTGTTGCCTTCTTCCTTTTTAGTGGACCAGTAGCGAGTAGTGAGATTCACCCAATTTCTGTGGCACACACCCGTTCCCTAGTGTTGGGCTAACTGTTGCCTTCTTTTTTTTAGTGGACCGGTGGTGAGTAGTGGGATATTTGCCCAATTTCTATGCCAGATACACTTTTATGATGCTGATAGCTTCGTGATTCGAGAGACAAGGAACAATTTGCTAAACAGCTTCTCCATAGGCGTGCGCAGGGTTCCCCATCAGGGGGGGGGGGGGGGCAAAGGTTCATCGCAGCGCCCTCCCCCCCACCCTACTAAGTCAGTGTATGGGGCAGATTTTGCGCCCCCCCCCCCTCTTAGGTGATTAGGAAGGGCGGCCGCCCCCCCCCTGCCCCCCCCCCCCCCCCCCCTGTGCGCACGCCTATGAGCTTCTCTGTTAAAAGGTACAGATGATGACAGCGCCGTCCTCAAACTTATCGACGGCAGTCTCCCCGTTCGTGCCCTTTTTTTCCCGTACCCTGCGCCGCTGTACTATACAAACTCGCCCAAGCTTCGATTCTTGACGACATTGCATTGCAACATTAACAAAAAATGCAGTAATGTCCTACATGTACTGCAAACGCGGACATGGATGTCGGTCATTTATGACGACTTACAGTAACTACAAATTACCGGTGTGGCACTCTTGCGTTATATATGTCACCGCCGTCTGTTAACTTATTCAGCAAAGAGCTTGAGGAGCACTTCTTGGGCCTAGTTGGTATTGCTTACTGTATGACATTCGGCCGCTAGTGAAAACAACACACACAATAAAGACACGAACACGACAACATGGGCGTGCCCGTGTTTCGTGTTCTCTTTTTTCTGTGCGTTGTTTTCGCTAGCGGCGGAATGTCATACATTAAGCAAAGTGCTTGCTTTTCAAAAGAAGTTGATTGTTAGTGCATGCGTGCTGGCGCTGTGCTGTTGCATAAAAAGCTGTGTTCAAGGAAATAAACTTCTGTTGGTAGTTTGTGCTCTGTGTGTCGTCGTCTTTTCCTTTAGTCGTCGTTTTCTTTGCGCATTTCAACACTTTTGGTCCCCTAACGCTGCCATTTGAAAGAACTTCTTTCCCATATCTCCCATCTACAACACTTCTGAAGGGGATTCGATTTGGCGTCAGGATTCGAGAAACATGTCGATACTTATATCCAGAGTGACTCAAATCTGCATGCAGATTGTGAAATACATTTTTTCTTCCGCGGTTATGTTTCGACTCATGGTAACCGCGTGGGGTGCCTCACAGGAAAAAAGAAAGGCTTGAGAACGGTCCCATCTCTCTAGCTTACATGAACAAAGCGTTATTAATCATAATAGGCGAGTAAATAATGCGCTATCATTTAGCAAAACCACAAAACATTTTATTCTTTGTGAAGCCGCGGACCACAAGAAAGACGTCCGAGGGCCGCGTGTTTGAGACACCTGGTCTAAATAGATTACGCTAAGCTTACTTAGAGTCCGTATAGACCCCATGCTAATGCTCGTTACAGCACACAATTCGACACTTGCGGAGTTTAGATAACGATATCTTGGCAATACTTATCAAGTACAAATGCGAGCAGCCTTCCCTTAATACAGCCAGCCGCGTACTGCTGATATAGCTCCATTTTCCGAGAGACGGTCTCCATTATCGGCAAGATGATTTAACGAGAATCTGCCAGTGCTTGTTATAGTCGCGTCGAGATGGCACAACTGCCTTCAGATGTCAGTTCAAACGGCCGTTGCAAACGATACGGCCACAAGTCAGCCTATATTTTGTCATGTTTTCCACGGCAGAACAAAGTGAAGCGCGGTCGTACGGATTTCGCTTGTCAGTACTGTTCTTTTTTTAACATCTAAATGACGCGGTGCGCGTTTGCGTTTCGCACCCTTTTTTGGTGTCACGAAGAGCACGCTGTCGTTGCGTTTGCGTTGAGACGCCCACGCTAACGTACGCCTTTTACTATACTAAAGCTATACTATACTATAGCTATACTATACTATAAACCGGGCCCGTAGACAGGAATATTTTTCGGGGGGGGGGGGGGGGCACTTGCTGAAGGGCTCGACTATTTGAGAAATAACACCTATTTTCATTATTTCCGGTACAACACCCCTTCGATCAAAATTCGGAGGGGGGGGGGCTAGCCCTCCCCCCTCCTCCCGGCTACGGGCCTGATGTAAACTATACAGAAACTCCACCTTCATGTTATGCATGCGCCGTCATGAAGAGATGCATGCCACCAGCAACAAGTTTAGCACTACATGCAAGTTACACCTGATGACGCAAAGAAAAAAATTGCTTTGTTTCAAAACCAATACGATCAAGCTGCGCATTGGATGGGATGCACGAAGTTCGAGACGCCATGTTTTACTTCATGACGCTGCAGCTAAAACCATTACAGCGTGCTATCTTCGAATTTTTTTTAATACGACTGTGAACACCCCTACTTAGCAGTAACTGCAAAAACTGTCTTCTAAGGGCACTAAAGCCGAAGTTCAGCGGAGCATGGAACATTGAAGAGATTAAAAATTCTTGAACATGGGCTGCCGCTGTCTCCATCGACAGCCCCTGTTCCAAGGATTTATCTCTTCTAAGGGCAATAGTAACTACACGAGTTAATGTGACAATTTATTTCTGATAACAAATAGTAAAGTAGATGAAATCTGAAGGGATGAAACAGGGTATGAAAACTGTACACATGATGCATTTATGACATATTTAAAAGAGGTTTCTGATGAAAGACAAAAAGTGACTTTTTTTGAGCGGTTGGAAATGAAGTGTTGTGCGCGTTCAGAGTTCGTCGCCATGCGTGAACTCGGGCAGCGTTGGCTCTTCGCTCTCCGCCGCTGGCTCCTCTGAAATCGGGAACGAAAAATCTCATGATTAGTTATTAATAATAGTGATTATGTGGTTTTACGGGCCAAAACCGCGATAACACTACGGGGGACACAGTAGTGGAGGGCTCCCGAAATTTCGATCACGTGTTCCTTAACGTGCACTGACATCGCACAGTACACGGGCTTGAGAATTTTCGCCTCCTTCGAAATGCGACCGTCGCAGCCGGGATCGAACCCGCGACTACTGTACCACCGAGGCAGACATTTGTTATTAGTTTCTCTTAATTGCTGCATGTATGAACAAAGTGAACAGCCACGTAAGTTTTCTTGTGGAGAAATGTCTTGCAGCTTCCGTGACTTACGTAAACTGCGCATCTTGGTAAGCCTGGTCAACTTCTGCTTTATTAGGTAGAGCATTACTTAAAAAGAGCCTCAGCTAAGCTAAATGAGTCAATTACATAATTTCGTGACGCCTACTGGTAACGTCACTCTCGCAAAATAAGTCCAAGTTTTACAAGCGCTAACCTACGTGGCGCTAATAACAGCCTAGTGGTAAAAGGGCGCGAAGTACGTTAGGCTTAGCTAAGCCCAATGCACTCATGGCCCTTCCATCGCAAAGCATACCTTGCGTTTTGCTCCGCAAGGTCATACGCCAGTTTAAGACATCACCATCGCGTACACAGTGGCGCTAAGCTACGCGGCGCTAATCACAATCCTGCGGTAAAAGGCCGAGGAACACTTTAGGCTTAACTAAGCCTAACGTACTCCTGGCCCTTCCATCGAGAGGTCTACCTAGCATTTTGTTCCGCAAGGTCATATGTCAGATTAAGATATGACCATTGTGTATACAGTGTTGCTAAGCTACGCGGCGCTAATCACAGCCTTGCGGTGAAAGGCTGAGGAACACGTTAGGCTTAGCTAAGCCTAACGTACTCCTCCCCCTTCTATCGCGACGTCTACCTTGCGTTTTGCTCTGCAAGGTCATATCTCAGTTAAATATATGAACGGCGTGTATAAAGTTGCATGTAAAAGCACAGGCTCCAATCGGCCGAATTAATAAAATGAAATCAGTTTGCCCTATAAAGTCCTATATTGCACATGCGAATACAACATAATTTGTGTGAAGTGTTCCCTAAACTGCGAGTGACAGTATTTTAAAAATGCCTATCTGTGGCTGCCAGTATGCAAATGATTATGCAAAAGCCCTGCAAATGATTAATTCCTGCATGAAATCTTCCACACTATGGAGAAGCTCAAAATATAAAAATGAGCAACTGCACCAAACCATTCCACACTGTGAAGAAAAAAAGCACGATTTGTACAAGGCAACTTGCAAAACACATCATGCAAATAAAATGTGCACTCCGATGGAATGTGCGCATTTATTTTATAAAGAACTTCATTTCCTACATATCTACAATGCAGATTTTCTTCTAACAATAGCTTTTCGAGATGTAGCATTGCACAAACGGTATGCGGTTTTCTTCAAACATGCATTCCCAAAGTTGACTAGAAAGAAAGTCAAAGGTTCTTCATCACTCGAAGGGACACCAAAGTGAAAAACAATCAGTTTATAATGATAAATTGTTATTTGAAAACTCTTAATTTCATATTATTACAAGAAAAAAATTAAGTTCAGTTTCGTTTCTGATTTTCTCATAACAACCTTAGCATCTGTATGCCAGTGTAGTCCTTTCATGATAACTTTGCCACAATGACTTGATAAAATGTCGTAACACATTCCTTGTAAAGTCTTCAGATTACCCTGAATGCAATATAATTCACTTTTACCAATGAAAAATAATTTATGTAGTACGCGCTGTCAAAATCCACAATGTTGAAGAGAGTCGCTGCGGGAACCTCAAGAGCAGCTGTTCCCATCTGTATTTTCCTTTGCACTTTCTGGTTTACCACATCTTCTTGAGACCATAGTGGCGCTTTCGGTATTCTGAAAGGGCCAATTTCCTAATACGGATGAAATCGTCACTCCCCTTTGGTATCCTTTCAAGAGAAAAAACTGCTGCGAGTCAAAATTATTGTGACAAAAAGGGCAGTTCTATCTCGTTACATAAATGTGGACTTCAAGACAACTGTTCGTAAACTTGCTCCATCGCAGTAGAAAAATATCCACTGCATCATAAACACCACACTAGCAACACAAGGACGAAAGAAGACCAAACGAGACAAGCACTGTACCGTTTGGTCTTACTTTGTCGTGTTGTTTGTGCTGTTTTCAAGATTAATCCCAACCAACTCACCCAACTGTCTGTTCTATTAAACCTTCACTGGTAGTGGAGAAGTTGAACAGGGGAGTGCGTTGCAACTGTGCACTAGTGTGCCGATGGCATTTGCACAGTTGCACAAAATCTCTCAGTGTTTTTGTTGTTGAGGAAAATACCGCTAACAAATGAGTGACAAACCCTACAAGCTGTCACTCCGTGCAAAAGAGACACCTGCATTTGCGCAGGTGGTTTGTGAGTTTAGTTTACAGTTTCGTGGTAATTCGGGAATGCAAGTATGCCGACTGAAACGTGACAGGTCAACGTGTACGGTAGTTTTCTTTCTCACGGCCAGCACAGACTAAGCACGCTAATCAAGACACTGGTAAACCTCTTATCCAACAAATGAGTAAAGAGAGAAAGAAGGAAAAGAGAATAGGCAGGGAGGTTAACTAGACTACGTCCAGTATGCTACCCTACATGTGAGGAGGATAAGGGGGTAAGAGAGAGAGAAAGAAAACCACAGTGCATCAAGTACTCACGCCGTTATACTCGTAAACATGGAATGTCACCACTTGCATTTGCAGTAGCATAATGCCCGTAGTCTTTGTACACAAGTTGTTCACAACTACCAACCAGACACTTTGATGTGCAACTTACAGCCACAAGACTGACTTGCACAGTACATTGTAAAGACAAAAATGGCGATCACAGAAAATGAGACAGGCTGTAAAATGCGGCAACTGTACACACATTGCCTCTAGACGACTGCTGAGGCAACAAATTGCACTAAAAAAACAAGCAGCTTGGTAGGAAACTCAACTAAGTTGACAAGTATCACTGCACTCAGGCTTTCTCGAACTCCAGAAACTTAAAAAAAAAAAAAGCATACAGACACGACAAAGCCACTCAACAGAGAAGACATTAAAAGGGTTCTAGCTCACCACCACCAATCATGCCAGCACCTCAGCCACCTTTGAAGTCCCATTCACTAGCCGAGCTGGCCTCTAATGCCTCAAATCTTTGCAGACTTGATGATCCCTTGATAAGCCGAGCAATTTTGAAGCCTCCACAGCCTTGTACTCAGATTTCAAGCTTTTACTGAGGTATGCATACGTCATGGTGCCGTATGGTTCGAAGAGCTTGCTAGGATATTCTTTGTTTTTTTTCGTACCACGCTGCACATAAACTTTCGATGCCAAATGTAGCTGTGCGATATGGATTAGCTAGTGCGTGCAGGGCAGGTGGGTTGTCAATGTGACTGTCTTCACGGTAAGTTGGCAGTAGTATGCTGAGATGCCCTTTTAAAGACAGCCAACGAACGCTCGTGCTGCTTTCTTTTGTTCAGCCCTGATGCGACTACAACAGCTCACAACCCTTGAAAATGAAGAAGGATGTAAAGAATCAAGCAGCGTCGATTTGAAATGCCGAAGTAACGGCAAGAGCAGGAAAAACAACCGAAAACCCACAAAGCTAACCATCACCACGACACGACATTTCTGATGGTAGACGTGACGCTGTGGTCTTTCCAGTTGGACAGCGTGTACTCGGAAAAGCCGATATACACGCCGACGCACAGCCCAATGGCACTGGCAACCGACGTGCTCCTCTTGAATATGATCAACGTCGCTATGCAGAGGCCGAGGTAAGTGGCGTAGCGTGCCAGCAAGATGTGCAGCTCTCGCCACTTCTCGCCATTGTCTGGGAGGTGGGGAAAGTGGAGAGGAGGAGGGACAGACGCCACAGGTTGGTTGGTTCGGACAAGTGACCAATCGGGCGGCAAGAAAGCACAACCAGTTGCACGAGGATGCAAACAAAAGTGTTCACGTGGCATACCGTTTCTTCGGACCACGTATCTCTTTAACGCTTTCCCTACCAAAGATGAGCTGGGCTCGTCCACACGGTTTGTGCTGCTCCTACCGAAGACGAGCTGTACTCGTCCACCCTAAAACAAGCGTTTGGGGGCACCACACTTAAGCTAACCTGATTCTCGTTTTGCTGCATCCCCTCGTTGCACAAGCGGCACACGCTTGCTGGCAACAGCTCCATTCAGAAAAAAAACATTCTCTCGTTTCCCAAAGATTTGTGAAATTAAGAAGAATTTTAGTTGTCCTGTGAGTGTGGCAGTGACTACATATAGCAGCATAGTAGTTCCTCTAAATCATCTGATTTGGATGATGACCGCATCTCGATTTATAGACAGAAGACGCCGTTAGTTGTAAGCCAACCCTACTGGTGCCTCCAAGGTTTCTTTTCACGGGCTCGCTTGTCCCTGCGCCTAAAATTTCGAAGAGACAATTTCTGCACCAAAGACTGGAAAGGTCAGGGAACTTTCCGCGGTGCAGTGCAGTGAAACCAATACTCTGCACATTAAAAAAAATATGTTGTATGTATCTTGTGTATAAAGCACCTCTGAATAATTTTTTTTACTGGTTTCAAGACACGTAGAATCAAAGAGGCAAATAAAAACGAATCGAAATTTTTGTATCATTTTTGGCCACGAAGCTTGGTAGGAAAAGGGTCAAGGAACGTCTACACTCATACCATTGGCTACGCCAATGGTATGAGTGTAGGGGATCTGAATTCACGCCTGAAATTTTTCAAATTTTGCATGTGTATGTATACATGCACACATAAAATGCACCCACAAATATACATAGGAAGTTATTGACTTTCCCATGAGGACAATTACATACAGCACACTTTGCTTTGATTTTGCCAGAATGTCTTTCACGGTGCAAAGCAAATGAACAGTTAGCCAAAAAGGAAATTTCACTTTGATGCATCACAGTGCAAAAGCCTATGAGCACACAACATCATGGTAGATGGGCAACTGTTACAATACACCAGGGGTGTCGAGGAAGCTCTGGCTCATGATGTTTTATGTTACTAAATTATTTAGGAGGGAACAAACAAAAGCTTCGCCCCATGGAAATGTGTGGCCACTGGTCAGGCCCTTCGATAAGGACCAAATTAACGCAACACTTGACTTATTTAAAGCCTACACTATTCGTCTGCTTGAGATGAATTTGTAAAAGACAGAGTGACACACGAACAGATGGTGCTAACAGAGCCGAGATATCCGTTTTTTGTGCATAGTGACGAATTTGTAAACTTCAGTCTTCTATTTCTTAAAACTTACCAATTTTCAGTGGTTATCATTAAAAATTTCATAAATCAATGACACAAATTTAAGTCTAACTAACTGGTGCAGTAGCTGTCTCACAAGTGCTTTGGGAATTAATGTGCATTTCATTAGGAAAATCAGAGTTGACTCTGAGCTACAGCTTCCTTTAGAGACAACACAAAGATGCACATACATAAAAAGGACAAAAACACAGTCTGCTGGATGTGTACACCCATGTTCATTCCGCCTTGGATACATACTGCGGTCCTACGTGTTTGTGTTTTTGCAAGAACAACACATTCTAAACACAGACACACAAGAAAAGATGAAAAAACTGCTATGTAGCTGAAAAGCATAACCACAGAAGCAGCTACTTCTAAGAACACTTTCGCCACTGAAGCCGATGACCCAGACACTTGGCACTAACATTCTGCGCATGCAAAACTTACCATACTGGACATCATCTATGAAAGACGAGAGACACACCAAGAAGAAGAGAAGAACAGAATGAGCACAAATGCAGAGCAGGGTGGGAGAGATACAAAAGAGCATGCAGGAGTTTGCGTCAACCAGGATTTATAAGTGTTTGTCACGAAGCACTATCATGCGCATGCAGTGGAATAACTCATGAAAGATATTACACATACATGCAAGCAATGATTTACTGAATGAAAAGGCAGGATGAATCTGTGAGTTAGGCTGGCAACTAGTACACTATGTATTATCGGTGTCAAATGAAGTGCGAACAGCGGCAAGCATTAGCAATGGTATAGTACGTGCCCTCCAGTCATCACCATGGCCAGGCGTGCACATTGGGTTTGGCAGCACTACACATATGCGCGCCTGTCCATGGTGATGACTGGACAGCACGCATTATACCATTGCGAATGCTTGCAGTTGTTCACGTTTCATTTGACGCCGATAGTACGTCATGTTCTTCATGTTCTAGATAATATGGAGCGGAGTTAAAACCCTGAAAGACCCGTGTGGATAAAATCGAGTGTACGTTGCTAGCAACCTTGTGAGGAAGCCATCAGGAAATCTTGCATTCCGTTAAGTAGATACTGCTATTATAATTTACAACCTCAGCTTTGCCAACAGCTGCCACTGTCCAACCCAAAGGGAATTTGCAAAGATGGCCCATCCAATGGCATCAGCTCATTTTCGTGACATCAGGCACTTTTTGCGTATTTCAGGTAGGCAATTTTTGCATACAGGTGCATGTTGATGTTGCTAGTTCTTGGTCAAGGACTAGAACTTGAACTTTCTGGCAAATTTCAGCTAAGAATCAGACAACACTGCTCATTGAAATGTAATATTGATGTTTTGGACAACAAACTTTTAATTAGTATTAATATGCATAGCATTTGCATTAGCAGCAGGAAGGTACATATGGTTACAATGGAAACCACCTAGCACGTTGGTTGGCACAGATTAATGGCAGGTGCGCTGTAGTTCTGGGGACGGAGCCTGTATTTATTTCTAAGTTGTAACAGACTGTAGCACATATTAAACTATCTAGCAGACTTTCTAACTATAACTTGCTAGCCAGAATATGTATGCAGGGTTTGTATAGCATGTTTGATAAGTTCAACTTGAAAGGCCTGTGACGAGCTACTTTTCGCTTATCTTTTTCTTTTTAGCATTTGAAAGAGGGCCACCAGAACGCAGAAGCGATTGGCCTTGGTGGCATTTGTAAGCATTTCTCGGGCATTCTCTAAGCATGGGAACAAGAGCTACACAAACCATAACAAATTACAATCAGCCAAAATTATCTTTTTCCAAATGTGCTCTATGAACAAACATTGACATACATTAAGTTGCTAATTAAAAGGATTGTTGGTTCCTCCTAAATGTTCTCAAAAACACAAAAAGCAATGCAGTTTCTTTTTTCCCGGAGGTTACCAGCATCACAAAGCTTGTTTGACCCACATAATAGGCTTCATTTTTCCTTTTAACTTGCTATGTGCTATTTGGGACATCAAGTTCATTGCTTTAACAGTATGTGTTTGGAGACGCTGATCGCACATTGAGAACTTTGCATGTAAATTACGTCTGGAATACGATCATTATCTCACCTAGACTACCACACAGCACAGCTTTGCTTTGGCTTACAGCCTACATCGTCAGCAATTAGCTACATATATTTATCCCATACAAGCCGTATTCTACCACATCTCACTGTTGTTAACCGTTGCTCAATCTTTGCTTTGTAAGCCGAGTGCAAGCAATCTTTTACTTTTTATGTTTAGAGGGGCCCTGCAACACTTTTTCAGCGTGGTCAGAAAATGCAGCCGATCGGTAGTCGAGGCTCCTGAGAACATGCGAGCCAAACATTGCAGCACAGCACGCGGCCTGGAATTTACAATTAATTCTCAAAATCAGCTAGAAATAGTTCCCTCTTCTCTCAACAAATGATGCCATAAACCCAAATGACTGCGACATAAACCCAAAGTCCACGGCCACTGGCTGATTTGGGTATCGTGAGCTGCATAGTTATTGTGGCTGCCGTGAAATACCGCCACATGCCCTGGCGCCCGCTCACGATCACACTGAAAGTAAGCCGCGCGTTTGAAGAAACAAGAAAAGGAAGTGCTAAAGGTCATGACGCGTGCTGATGAAGGGACGAATCTTGTTGCCCCCTTGTCATCCCCCTCCCTGCGTAACTTTCAGCGTGCTCGCTGGTACGAAACGAGAAAGAAAGCACTTGAAGAGCATGAAAAATCTCTGTAACTCCGCCCGTACTTGATGGATTCTAAAAATTTTGTGGTAGTCGATTTGCGAGGCAATAAGCTTTTTTAATGAAGCCATTTGACAATTACTTGGAAAAGTGTTGCAGGGCTCCTTTAAAAACACTGTTGGCAAGTTCCAAGTTTCGTGTAGACTAGGGTGTAGATCCCTAGCAGAGCCTCCGCTTTGGCTTTCAAGTTAGCACCCTGTGACATTCCAATATGTCCAAGTTTCAATTTGATTTTAGCAACAAACTATAGCGCAGTCGCGACAACGGGGCTTCGACATGACTTACCTTCACCCTCATCCTCGTCTATAAAAGTGAGGAAAGAAGCAAGGTGCAGATTGAATGCGACAGAAGGTGCGACAAGACCAAAGAAAAAGTGATGAAACAGGTGCGTTACAACATTCAAGACATGCAGCAATAGAACACAGAACCAGAACAGTGGGTAAGAAGATCAGTCAGGCCAACTGCAACCAAGTGCTTGTGTTAGACCAAGGAGGCTTAAAAAGACTTGCTAAAGTGGAAACTACACTTCAAGAGTGAAGCCGTATCCATCCTAAGATGATGGCTGCCATCTTAGTAGGGGTAGGGTAAAACGTTAGCATACAGCAAAGTAAAGGGGGTTTTTTTTATTCCCACACCCTACAAGTTTAATATGGCACATTTTTCTGGATCGATACTGCTCAATGCATGTCTTTAAGTCTCCTCAAGGAACCACGAAGTCTTGTAAAATTTTATTGGAGATCAAATCACTAATACTCATCTCAATATGTAACTTTCGTCGAGAAAAACGATCTGTAATTGTAGAATTAACCTAGCATTTACATTAACAGAGCGAAACAACTTCATGTCTAAGCGGGCACCATCCAAACAGAGCATGTTTCTGAGATAAAGGGTGGGCAAGCACTGGATTCACTCTAGCCAGTAAGACAATGCGAGAGCTTCCACTCCAGCATTTTTTTTTTAAACTTTCTTGCGTATGACCCACTTCATTGCTTTTGTTTCGTTTTTCTTTTCTTCTTGTTTCTATATGTTTCTTTACTTTTCCCTCGCTTTGAACACATCATGTGCACGTTAGCGTTGCTTTGCAAACAGTCCTTTGAACAGTGTATGGCGTTGTATTGAGTACAGTCAACTGCCGATTTTTCGGACGCCCGATTTTTTGGACATGCTCGAAAATTCGGACGCTTTCGCGGCACCGTCACCAGCCCCATAGACGTCAATGTATTAGAATGTCCGAAATTTCGGACGCTGAAACTATTCCGTGTCCGATTTTTCAAACTTTCTGCCGAAATTGCAGGTCCGAAAGGCATTATTTGAAGCCCCCACCTCAGCCGTGTCTATCATCTCGTAGGTTCGAACCAGCACTTTCGTGAGTCGACCTGTTTGCGACAGTAGCAGAGTCCGAAAGTCAGCTTTGCCGCAATGCCGAAGCGTTATGGTTTGAAGCTGACCAGAAATTCAAAGGGGCCGCTATCGCGCCGCCATGAGGCAATGTTACGGATAAGCAGCGGAAATGCACGGAGGCGTGATGGCGGCAGCTGGCAAACGCGCCAGTACGGCTTAACTGCTGACAACCCTTACAATAAGCATCTTCAGTTAACTGCTCAGTAGTGCATGTGGCCTAGCGCAGTTGCATGCGTACCACACGCATTTTAAGGCGAGAACCCAAATGCGCCGCACCGCCATTCCTGCTGCCTCTTTGTGCGAGTCCGCTAAGTGCGCCACACGGACGCGTTGCCTTCACGGACGAAACCAGCTCGCCATTGCCGTGCCCGTGTGCGGTCAGGAACAAAGTGGGCATCACGAACCCTTTCATGATAAATGCGTGCGTACGATACAGCAACAGTACAGTGACGGCGTCAGCTTAGTTGGCGATGTGCTGCACACAACTAGAAATGATCGGCTTGACACCGCAGCAAATGCTGCGTATCGGCGGAGATTCGGCGATGTGTGTGCGCATCATATCGTTTACATGTGCACACGCATCGGGGAAAGCCGGACGAGTCGTCCGCTCTTCCGCCACAGTCTTTGTGTTCCGCGTCATCGTTTCCAAACGCTTCATGCGAGAGAGCCATAATCTATTCTGCACTTTGCTGTTATCAGCGGCGCTCATCACGAGATGCAAAAGTGGCAGTTGGCACGCACGTAGTTAAGCGGGGTTCGCGGCAGGTGCCGAATGTATTTGCGAGAATCTGGGCGCGCACCAAAATGCCTGATAATTGTACCAGGAGGCATTAAAGCTATTTCAGATGTGGCTGTGGCGATTTTACTGCTTTAGCGGAGTAAAAAGCATGAATTTGTTTTTTCGGACTGCCCGATTTTTCGGACGATTTCGCGGTCCCTAAGGAGTCCGAAAAATCGGACGTTGACTGCAGTATATTGGTCATTTTAGTAGACTACCACCATTGTTCAGTTATTTGCTTCAGGGGATGGGAGCAGTGTTGAGCTGCACAATCGTAGCTTTCATTTTCCCATCTCCCCAGCCATGCGAGAACTAAGTGGTGTTATGTATTCCTACCTACATATAGATGTCTCAAATTAATATAGCGCAGATAGAAAGTTCAGCACCTTACAAATAGCGTAGCTTTAGATACAGCAAGTGTACAGCAGCTTCTGCGCAAAGCTGAACGCTGAAAGCGAGAGTAGGCGAAAACGCTTGAGGCCCGTGTGCTTAGATTGAAGTGCATGTTAAAGAACCCCAAGTGGTCAAAATTTCCGGAGCCCTCCACTATGGCGTTTCTCATAATCATTTCATGGTTTTCGGACGTTAAACCCCAACAATTATTATTACTATTATCAAAGCGAGAGTGAATGCATCCCAAAAAACTAGCAAGAACTTTCGTCTTTCATTCCTGCCATATAAATTCTGGGGCCTTGCATTCAAAACCAGGATACAATTATGGCACACGCCATAGCATGGTGCTCTGGATTGATATGACAGCATGGGGGCTTTTTAATGTGCACCAAATTCATGGCATATGGGCATTCTCGCATTCCACTCCCGTTGTAAATAGCCGCTGCAGGTGAGTTCTGGTACAGAGACACTGTACTGCTATTAGTAGCGTAATCCCATAGACAATAGACCACCACAGTGCGTAAGATAAGTTGATGCTTTTCGATGTTGGAACTGAAGAAAAACAAGGTGCCACTGTTACTAATTGCAGGAGGCTAGGTTCAGTTAAGACTTCCAGAGATTAAGAGCCCAAGAATTTATGAGCTCAAGCCCCGCCCATGACGCATTGAAGATATTCGCAGGACTTGTGTTTCAGATTTGCCTCCTGTCCGTTAACAACCTGGTTCATCCGTCATCTGCTTAGGAGTTATTTGAAGACTGTTGATCACGAGAACTGGACAATTACCAGTGCAGTTTTCAAAACGATTTATGCGATGATATTTGTACCATTAATTCATAAAATAATTTGGCCAATCTGAGGCTCAGTTGCAGTCAGCCTGTATGCATGCTGTACGCAAGCTTTCATGCAGCTTTGAAAGAAAGGTGTATTTTCAGCCAAAAATGTCTACCATACCTGCATCAGTTGCATCTGCAGATAGAAGGAGGATGAAACAAAAGCATGAGCAAGAAACAAGCCCCAACCAAAGAAAGGATAATGACAGAATACCTCACTCCATGCAAAACAAACAATACAGGAAAAGCAGCAAAAGTAAATAATCGATGCTCCGCATGCCTAAATGAATATATGACTGAAATGTGCATGTGTGTACAACTTAAATGGGGTGAAGAAATGCTAAACACATTAGGTTTGCTGACAAAACACTAAGTGGTTGTTTACACCGCCTATCCTGTACAATTCTGTGCTGTTATGTACAGCTGAATGCAGCACATGCCCAATCCTATGGGACATAAATATTTTTAATTAACGGCAAGACTGCTTTCCAGCAACACCTCAAGCCCAAGACATGGCAACCAACTGATTCAAACAGTCAATCAAATCGAAGTCTACTGCGGGATAACTGTCTACGCAAATATTTTTACCACGAACATACATATTTTTGAATGTGCAAATAGCATATGTTCACAGCTGCTATATTTTCGACCTGTGGATTGTGTCTGGCTGCTTGGCATAAAAAGAAGTAGCGTGCATTTAGCAGTTGTTTCTGGCACGGTTCTCTGGCTTCTTGCATCAAATGTTTCCTAGCTAGTTTAACTACGTGTAGCTTCAAACTAAGCATAGCTCGCTTAACTAAGCTAGGCTTAGCTAAAAAAATATGCAGAAATTTCTTGCTCTTCTGCTCCGTACACTCTCCTGTTATTTTAAGTAGAGAAGTAAGAAAAGTTTTTGTACGAGGACCTAATTGTCAAGGTTTGACCTACAAGTAAAACAATGCGAAATGCTCGGAATACTACGACAAGACAAAAAATTAAGCTGTCGTTACAATATGAAGGCAGAAGTTACAGCTGTGAGAAAAAAAGTGAAATCGGACGGGTCATGCAATGCAGAGAACAGTCAACCGGTGTGTGGTTATTACGAAAAGCAAAATGCAAAAAGCAAGTGACTGAGGGAAATAATGACAAATGATTAGACAGACAAAATAGGTTAGAAAGCATGCAGGTATAATAAGCGATTGGTTCACGCAAAGCGGCGTTGGAGATTTCCTGCTGACGATGATGATGGAGATAATGAATGGTGTGATGACGCTGCGTGAATAACTCACCGATGCAGGTCTTGTCCTTCAAGACGTAGCTCTTGGCACATTTGACGCAGTGGTCGGGTCCGTCCCCAGTGCAGCCGTCGCAGGCAAAGTCGCACACTGCAAGTTGTTGAGAAGAAACCGTGAAATGGTTCACAGTGGACAAAGTAGTATGCTAGCCACATTTCAAAAGTAGAGGCGTGTACAGCGTTTTTATGGTTTTATAGACACCACTCAAGGTTGTTATAAATAGCTGTGTTAAAGGAAAAGCACCGACACATGTGAGTTATAGCAACAATGATGCCTGATAGCTATAAAATTTGTCGAAACACTTCAGAGACGTCTTCACGCCAAGATTTGTCTCGAAAATGTCACCCCCATTGTCAATGTTAGTGTCTCGACACAGAGGGAAATTTATTTGTGTACACTAGGAGCAACAAAAACCAAGTTGGATAATGCTTCTAATAGAAGGATAAGGTTCGTTCAATTCACCTGCACCACAGGAATAAAGTCTGCTGAGCTGCAAAAGCCTTGACAACATATCCACCTCCCCAGGTGTGCACAGAAGGGGGTGTGACGTCCCCGCTAAACACTTAATGTGGGTGCCAAGTCAGGCTTACATCTTTGTTCAGTTGGACTTGTCCCGTTGTATAATGCGCAGGGTTTATGACCACGCAGGTTTTTGACAATAATGGTGGCAGAGGACCCCTCACGTCATATTCGAAGAACTGTTTCCTTCCCACCATTACCTCCAGAAAGCTGAGGACCAAAGGGAAACTGTTGTAAGCAGTACGTTGAGGGGGCGCTACAGTTGAATCCCGCTATAACGAATACCGCTACAACGAAATTTCCGCCACAACGAATAATTTTCGATTCCCCGTCAGCCTCCCATAGAAAACAATGCGAAAAATGTCTCGTCACAACGAATACTTTTTCTGGGTATTTCCGCTTGAACGAAGTTTTCGCAAGTGCCACCACATAAGGAAAAGGAGCTTGCCTAGGATTGCCGCGAAATTCCGCTAGAAATTCGACCATTTCTCGTTGCCAGAGCCGTGCGGCCGGATCGCAAGACCCGTGTCTTCATCGGAGACATGCTTTCTGCCACCTCACGCACATCCCGGTAAATTTTTCGCCATTGAGATGCTCGGCGACAGATCGTCCATCCGCCATGATGCTGCCGGCGGATTTGATGCGCGTGCGAGCCGCGGAAGAATCGTTGATGAACTCCCGCCATTGTTTTGACGTAGCACTCAAAACAAAACTACTGCTCGTAGTCACAAGCCCTGCGATCGTGAATTACATCCATGGCGTTTTGAAGGCACACGCGCCGCCAGCGCGCACCTAGTCCAAGCGTAACTGCATTCTACCGCAACCGCTGTGAATACAAATGCGGTCGTGTCGACGCGACCATGGGCGACCACGAAAGTACGCGCGTATCCATCGAACGTACGCGCACCGACTCAATGCAATGCTGCGGCCAAAACCACGGTAGACGCGATCAGAGATAGCAACGACGCAGTTCTGAAGGCACACGCACGGCCAGCGCGCACAGATTGAAAACGGAACTACCGTCGCTACCGTTTGCCGGAAGCGCTGCGCAGGAAACGGCGGCAGAGACCGCCATCGCTATCGTCGCGATTATCGATAGCGAATATGTTGAAGTACGCAGCTAACACACCGTAAGAAAGATTAAAGGCAACAAAGTCGTAAAACGACACGAAGCGTTTCGACTTTCCTTTCTCTCGCTTATGACTGTGGTAGTGCGGAGCTTCGGCACTGCGTTTTCACTTAGCCTCTACCGAACTTTGGCACGCTCCTTCGCGGCGCTACGCGCTCGGCACGCTTCGAGGGTAGTCTGCATATAGTATTTGCTCGTGTATAACCCACGTGTATAACTCGCCTATTGACGCAAAGCCGCCTTCATTTCGTTGCCGTGAAGCCAACTTGCGCAACGAAATTCGCGTATAACCCGCACCCCGAGTTTAGCGCTAAATTTTCTGTATATTTTGTGCGTGTTATACGCGAGAAAATACATTCACACGGTGTGCGGCCAAGTGCGTCCGAGTTAGCGACAGTTAAATGCAAAGGACAATGCATGCGCTTGCCGGGACCAAAGGACGAGTCATGATCATCAGATATTCCTAACTTTTGAGGTATATAGATGAAATTTCGCTGCAACGAAATTCCGCGACAACGAACTTTTTCGCGCGTCCCGTCAATTTCGTTGTAGCGGGATTTGACTGTAGTCTGCACGGACAAAGAAGACGAGGGGCTGGGGCACGCTCACGCTAGGGGGCTCACACAGTTCCCGCAGGACAGCTGGTAGACGAGCCAGGACCAGGCAACAGTAAAGAACACTCTCTCATGTTCCCGACTCTGTGTCATCTCTGAGGGCTTCAGCTGACACTGGCCTTGAGCCCCCAATGCCATTGCTTCATTTTCATTTTTCCATCCTTTACGAAGCTTATTTTCTTGTGCAGATGGGCAATGCAGAGAAATCTTGCCCGCATTGTCCCCCCTCCCCCCAATCATTAACCAACTGCCCCGGATTCTGACGCTTTTGCAAACGTGATAGAAGAACAAAGCACTACTCACTCATACACTTGTAGGAGCCCGGTGTGTTGGCACAGAATGTGTTCCTCTCCTTCTCGCAGAGGTTCTCTTCAGACTCAATGCACTCATCGATGTCTGCAGTGCAGGAAGAAAGAAAGAATTTTTGCTATGTACAAAAGATATCCCCTTCAGCGGTGGCGTGCACAACTGTACACATCAACTGCAGAGGCACGCTGCGCACCACATGTTTCTTCAAATGGCTTGAAACGCAGTGTGCACATTTGTACACGTTTCCCGAGTAGGCAACTAGCACTCATTTAACTGCATCCTGCTGCGTATTGCTGCAGAGGGTCACTTTGCTGGAGACACTACTATATAATCGAAAATAGTTCCATGTGCTGCGTTCCAGGATCAATGTCAAGAGTATTATTTTTCTTCGCTTGAAATGAACACAACCAAAAAAACAAACAGGGCATTCATTTTAAGCCTAACATTTGATTATATTCATGCAAGAATTAAACCTGACTGATTGCAGCATAACCAAATATTTAACTGCATGCGAATTACCGTTAATTACTGACACTTGCATGAAACAACATATGCAATTTCCTTCCTTGGGATCCAATATCGAGTGCCTTGGAATTATTTTGCATGAATTTGACGCATATTCAGACAGCCCATCATAATTCGCACCTGAAGGGGTTATCAAGACAAAGGCACGGGCCTACCTTTAAGGGATACTAAAGTGAAACAAATCAGTTTAGACATCTAAGCTATTCTTTGAGAACTCTAGTGTCATTAGTTTCAGCGTCGTAGAGCAATAAATATACCATAAAATCCCGAACAAGCCCCCCCCCCCCTCCCATGGTGAGAGATAATCCGACAAGATTTGGAGGGGGGCCCTTGCTTGGTCTCGGATCAAAATTCAAGATGGTGGGGAAAGAGCCATGCGTGCTTCCAATAAAATGCTTTATTGAAGAGTCATGCATTCACTGTCATATTAGCTCTCGTCAGGCAAATAAAAACAGTGAATGAAGCATTAAAAATGGAGCAGTAAAAATGGCAGCAGGGCAAGGAGCGGTGCTTGCTCGCTCATTGGCGGATATCTCAAATTTCCCGAAAAAAGAAGGGGGGGGGGGCTTGCTTGGGATTAGGCTTAATTAAGCCATGCTAATTAAGACCTTGGTAATAATCTATGTCGGTCAAAAGCTCCGCTGTTAGTCCAGCCTTGCACCACTACTGCAAGCTGGCCACATTTCTTTTTTTTATTTTTAGAAGAGAGCGAGGAAAGAAATGTACACTCACCTACGCATCCCAGCTCTTCGTTCATGGTGTAGCCCGCGGAGCATTCCTTGCACGCCTTGGGGCCGCCCTCGGTGCAGGGGCCCTTGCATGACGGGTCGCACTTGGTGCAGGTCTTGGTGCCGTTGGCACCCGGCTTGTCCTCGTAGTAGCCCTCCGAGCAAGAGTCGCACAACTCGCCTGTGTAACCCGGGTGGCATTCGCACTTGCCGTTGCCCTTGCGCGTTCCAGAGCCCTGCCAAGAGCAAAAGTGACTTTAGCAGGATATTTCCACAGGATCACATTGTGCAACCATTGTCCTTAAAAACTAATATTTATTATGCTTTCATTCAAGGAATCACTACCAAATTATTTGTTAAATTCTTGATGCTGGTGTTTATGTTTTAGTCCTTGTACGGACACACATAATGTATTTCCTTTACAGTGAAGTTGTCTTAGTCGACCATGTGCCGTTATTGTCGTAGTAGCAGTACAGTAAAAGCTTGTTAGTTCGACACTTGTTATTTTGGAAAATCAGATAATTCGGGTGTGCTCTCTGGTCCCGACCAGCATATGCATTGTTTAATGGCATCAAACTCTCGTTAATTCTGTCACATATCGTCATACCCAGTTAATTCAGACGATCCTCTGAGCATGCTGAGCGGCAAATGTGCAACGCAAGGAAACAAAAACGGCGTTCACAGACAGCGGAAAGGGCCGCAGCCCTTCAAAAAGGCGTGATCGCCATCCAATATCACATTCTTGGTACATAATAACGTATGGGTTCAGAGCACGTTTTGGATTGAGATACGGGGGTCTTGGATCGTGCTCACAACGTGAATGAAGTCGCAAATGACAAAAATTCCCACTTTTGCATTGCTCTTATGCAAAATAATTACTGGATTTATGTATTGCTTAAGAAAATGAAAGTGTATTGATGTAATACACACTTATTTGCTTACATGACACTTCTGATAATCCAGAATTTGGTTAATTTGGACAATTTTTACAGTCCCGCGAAATCCGAATTGACAAGCTTTTGCTCTCGTAGTAGTAGTAGCAGGCGTCAGGCAGGCTACGAATAAGAAATAAAACAAAATGATGATGACGATGACCATCAGAACTGTGCCGAAACTTAGGATCAACAATTCAACAATCTTCCGTATAATCAACGATGTTCCGTATAATGAACTAGGTGCTGGATATTGAACAAAATCTGGAAAATTGTGCTGTTTGTAATAATCAGATTAAAAAAATTTGCAGTGGCTTAGCTCAGCTATGCCAGGACATACGTAGCGTTCGCTAAGTTTCAGCTGATTATTCTTAGCTTTCCTGGTTGTCAAGCTTCTCTGCTTTTCTGCGCCGCTTAGTAGCATTTGCGCTCTCCTTATCCATGGCTATACCACACTGGCAAATGCCAGCACCCCGGTCTGAGAAATGGCTAACCTCCCTGTCCTCTTTTCGTCCTCCTCCTCCCCGCTATATGTATACCCCCACTGATACGTCCGCGTATGCGGGCAAAATGAGAGCCGCTATCAAGCGGCTCCAGCGCAGCGTCAGACGGCCACTGCGTAACGGAGGCGCACAGCTGGGTGCGCGAATGTGCCAATGCGTCTGCCACTGCTATGACGTCACTCCTCTGGAATGCGCAGACCGGCAAGGCGCAAGCGGCGGCGGTGGCTCCTGTGCGCCAGCTGTGCCCCGTGTGACGTCACTGCTCCTCGCGCATCCGTAGCACGGCTCTCCAACTGCGATGCGAAACTGCCCCGCTTCGGTCAGTGTAGCTAATGCTACAAAAATCCGTGTTTACGGGATCTTTTCATCGCAAGCTCCATCTTTCCCTTCCTGCCGTTCTTTGTTATGATCAGGTTTACTGCCACAATTTTTTAAACATTCTTGCGGTGCTTTCCATGTAGATTCGAATCCTTCAGGAACTGCATAAACGCTTGAATTTCCATTCAACTATCTTCGATACAGCAAACTCAACTGGCGATTTTACAGGCTTCGTTATAGTGAGGTTTAGATGTAGTAGGGGCTTGTGCAACCGCAACATGTAAGCTCCACCTGCAGAACTGTGCCAAGCCTGCCATTCAGCTGTGAAAGACAGTCGTGCAGGTTGGTTTCTGTCCGAGTACTTTTTCTCGGCTAAAGTAAATACTATGCACATGGAGATATAAAGGTTCATTTTTACTACACAAAACATTAAGTTTGGCTGAGAAGCGATGTCAGGATCCCTGATGAAATTTACCAGGATGTTCAAATTTGCGACATAAAACCAGACACACAAACATGTGTCTGTATGGGAAAGTTAACTATTTGAAACACTGGAGAAGCGCTTGACATCACGAAAATGAGGTGGCATTATTGCGTCGAACATTTATGCAAGTTCACTCTGTGGGAGGAACAGCAATGGCTGCGGGCGGAGCAGACACTTTTTCTTAAAGGGGCCCTGCAACACCTTTTCAGCACGGTCAGAAAATGCTGCCAATCAGTAGCCGAGGCTTCTGAGAACATGCGAGCCAAACATTACAGCGAAGCACGCGGCCTGGAATTTACAATTCATTCTCAAAGTCAGCTAGAAGTCATTCCCTCTTCTCTCTACAAATTATGCCATAAACCCAAATTACTGCGCCATATACCAAGTCCACAGCCGTTGGCTGATTTGAGCATCGCAAGCTGCATATTTACCCTGGCAGCCGTCGGATGCCGCCATGTGCCCGCGCACATGCTCACGATCACACTGAAAGTCAGCCAAGCGTTCGAAGAAAAAATGAAAAGTGGTCAAGGTCATGAAGCACGCTGACAAAGGGACGCATCTTCTTGCCCCTTTGTAATAACCGTCCCTGCACAGCTTTCAGCACACTCGCTGGTACGAAAGGAGAGAAAGCACCCGAAGCGTACAACAAATCCCTGTAACTCCGCTTGTACTTGACGGATTCTAAAATTTTTTGCAGTAGTCTATTTGGGAAGCAATAAGCTCTTTCAATGATGTCACTCAATGATTACTTGGAAATTGTTGCAGGGCCCCTTTAAGTTGTAACCGAGCGTAGTGCACAACTACACAGCAAGTGCCGTTAGGAGAAGCTGCACTACAGGACAGTCGAGAGCCATGCAAGGAAAACAACATTAGAGGACGCAAGAAAGTCGAGTGTCCACACGCAATAGAGACAAAAAAAATGTAGAGCCCGTACTTTGCACCTGCCGTGCCCGTTGCAAGGATTCTCAGCTCCTCCCGTGCAAGGATCGCAGTTGGGGCCATAGTAGTTTTCCGGGCAGCAAGCTATGAGGAAGAGACAAGAAATGAAGCACATGGTGATGACAGTACAATGACTTTGTGATATCCCCTGAAACACCCTCACTACACCCCGGACACCCCCCCCCCCTTGTGATACCCCCACAAGACACCCATGCTACACTCCCAATTGGATACACCCCAGCTACACCAGTGAAAAGAAATTAAACTGTACTCTGTTCCATACATCAGGTGCAATGCTGTGGAAGCTATGCAAGAAGTTCGGTCAGCAAAATGTTTAAGTCCATGCGTCTCATGCTTGACTTTCGTAGTTGTAAACATGGCCTCCGTGATCGGCTCTAGCTGCGCGCTACCGGAACTAATTGCAGAGGCCGTGATATGAAAACAAAGAGACGCTAAGCGATCCATAACAACCTATTGACAACAGTGTTGCCAACTGTAGGGTATTTACCCTACTTGTAGGGCATTTTCAAATTTTTCCGGGCAGTGTGGGGTAGTAGGGTGGTAATACAATTTTCTTGTCAGACGTAGGTTATCCACTTTTCGCTTGGCATCGATCAGCAAAAAATGTGGATGATTGCCGCGACATCTCCGAGGGCGACATTCCTAAAGAGATACGAAAACTAAACCTTTCTTTGAATAAAATTGCAACTGTTTCAATTCACATGTCACCAGCATAGGGCAGAAACGAAAGATAATACATCACACATACCTGCGTTGCATTGTTTTTATCCATAGATGGTTTTTTCCCTCTCCGTTATCTTCATTTCGTTCACTGAGTGGGGCTTTATTTTGCAACGGCGGTCGGCTCAAGCTATTAAAGCAAAAGCCGTTTATCCTCATCAAACATCAAAAGTGACCGTCAGCATCAACGCGAGTGCAAAGCACTTCTGCTTGAATTATCATAAAATGTATCCTTGCTTATTTTGTCTTTACCCTTTCAGTATTTACTCAGAGCCGGTTTCTTTTTTTTACAACCCACCCATTATTTTTTAACAGTTTTTTTTTATCAATACCCGTAACTCAATTCCATGCCAGTTTTGTCATCAGCCACTTGGAATTCACGAAAAGGCATTTGCTACAAAAGAGGCATTGTTACAAAAATGTACGGCCGAAGTGTGCATCAAAATTGGGACGCAAGGGGCTCGAACCACAACGAAAACGTCATCGTCGTACCTTTAGCCTGGTCGATGCACAAGTACTTGTGCAGATCGGGCTCCTTGTCCTGATGCTCGAACCACCACTCTTCCAAGTGTTCCTCATACTGTGCGGCCATGTTTCTGCACTGCATGCGCCATCACAGAAGATTGCAATAAAGAAAAAAAGCCCTGTAATAATACTCACGTTGTTTTTCTTAGTTAAGGTGAAAGTCTTTATACCTCATCAAATGGGAAAATTGATTGTCGGCGTAGTCGTTGTCATCAACACGAACGGTGTTAAGAACCATACCACCGCCATCAACATGATGATGACAATTTCAATGATAATTTGATTATGATGACCAGACAACCTCAACGAATGGCTTTTGCCTTAAAGAAACAACTTTTTCTAATTTTGCCCACATCTAATAATAATACCTTATTTACTCGAATCTAGGCCAACCTCGATTGTAAGCTGACATCCGATATTCGCAAGGCCAGAAGAAGAAACTTATTCATGGTACTCGAATCATGCTTTTAAGCGTACATAGACTCCCCACTTCTACTATGCATTAGTTTCATTGTATGTAATTGTAGCCACGTGTCGTATCTGAGAGACTGAGGGAGTCAGTCAAGCCACGGCCACAAAGGTTTTTTTCCCCCTCCCTCTATAGAGGAAACATATTATAATAAAAAATGCATGTCCTTACATGTTCCTGGCCCTTGACTATCTCCAGACAGAGGTGTTCTTGGATTTCGATGAACCTAATCTCACTGCAAAACAAAAAGGCACAAAAAAAAGAGCAAGAATTTAGTCTCATGTCAAAATAAAAGCTCGCAGAAGAAATAAGTTAATAACCACTTGAGTGACTGCAACAGCTTTAACAATTTGTTCTTGTTTACTTTTTATCTAAAATGCTGCTTCACATCATCAGCTCTTCCGCATCAAAATGTTTTATCATAAATGTTGAAGGCTGGTACTGTTAGAAGCGATGCAAGAGACACCACAAAAAACAATACAATTTACTAGGGTCGTAAGAATTGACATCGCCGGTTCAATGTCCTGGTGCATAAGCAGAAAAGCTCTCTTGAAACCACAAATGCAAGCACGAAGGACACTGGGCAAGTTCGTATTTTTAAAAAATTTGACGGTTTATGGCATACACGAGCTCCCTCTCCATACCTTTTCGAGTACTTGCCCATATTCCTGGCCTCCCAGTCAACGTCTCCTCCATCGAAGCGGCTCCTTTTTGTTCGCTCAATGCCCTGCACAGATGCCGTCATCCAGAACAATCACAATTAGTACACCGCTACCAAAGTCGATACCATAGCAGCATTAGTGGCGACATTAACGGTGCAATCGAACCGGTGCGGTGCAATCGAGTCGGTGCTACTGCATTCAGACTTGGTTTGTAGGAATGTAGACCAATGAATTCTAAGCACAAAGACGAGGACAAAAAACACTTATGACACACAGGTGCTAACCTTCAACACTTTATTGAAGCCGGGGGAACAGTATATATAAGGGCACATGTGACCTTACATGACGCCGGAGCAGCAGGCATAAAATAAGACACCATCAATGACTTCATAGGTAACAATCCGCAGGTCATGTCATACCAACACGCATAAACCGCCACAATTAGCAATGTAAAGCACTCTCAAGACTGGAGCCACAGAAAGCCTAGAAAATCTGAACACGTTCAGCTTGTTGCCATCAGAGCAATAGACCCTTTATACAATCCACAAGTACACTTCCCAGTGCTGTATATTTGCCCAACTAATGGCGGCACCTGTCGTGCTTCAAGTGGAAAGGAGGTCCTAGTTACACGTGCTGGGGCTTGTCTATTATGCGCGTTTATATCAATAGGGGCTGAGTCTAGATTTTCCCTGTCGAAGCACAAGCATACTGCACTTGAACACGCTGTTTGCAGAAGTCAGTAGCTGCAGTTAGTTGGGCTAACTGCATCGCAGGAAAGCTAGCTCTACAATTCTGAAAATGATCCATGTGACCAAAATTCTGCAATCTCAGTCGTACTCCCAGCTCAATGGCATCGACTCCAATCATGCTGAGCTGAAGCGCAGTACTCTGAATAAACCTGGCCAATGTGCTCTATTCAATGTTCTGTCATACTATGAGCTCTGCTCACAGTATACAAAATACTACGAGTTGTTTGAAAGCGCAAAGCAGTTTGTACAGGCTGCTCATCACAAAAGCAAGTCACTCCATCAGTTTTTGTGATAACTGGTTTTGTATATGCAATAACTTTCACACAATAAATGCGTCAAATTTTGCAACAACAGGAGCGAGACTTAGTTGCAGCCACACTAAATGATGGATGCCTGTATCTTTCTATCACGTGCGGCGCACAATTTTTTGCACACGAACGTGAGGAGTTTTAAACTTTATAGCCTTGCCTGCCATGTGTGAAACAGAGTGCAGATATTTTGCATTGATTTCATCAGTTGCCGTACGCAGGTAATAGCATGTCAAGAAGTTGCACAAACAAAAAAAGACAACAGCACAACAGATGTGTCTTGTGCCAAGCGGCAGGACTGATAAGTGATAATTAGGTTAAAAACAACGCCTATTATCAAAAAGCTAGACAACGTGCATCTGATAGTATGGCACACTGATGTTTTATGGTGGCCACCATGTCTGAGTACTAGCACAGCGATAATTATAAACTGCTGGGGTTTGATGTCCTAAAAAAACAATATGACTATGAGGGGTGCAGTAGCGGAGGGATCCGGAAGTTTCACAACCCGGGTTTCTTTCAGCAAGCACCTAAATCTAAGCACACGGGCCTCTAGCACTTTGCCTCCATTCAAAAGCGGCCACCATGGCAGTGATTCGATCCCACGACCTTCGGGTCAGCAGTCGAGCACCATAACCACTTAAACACAGCAGCAGGTGTTCTAGGGGTCAAGCACAACGAAAAGGTGCATTTCTGACATCACATGAAAATGATCCACAGGAATAACGCATACGAAGCGAGAAACGGCTCACATTCTGGAATGTCTTGACTACCGTCTTGCAGGCTTGGCAGGCAGGCAACAGGTCCTTACGGACGACGCGTTCACCCAGGTCGCTGATGTCTATGGCCGTTGCAAACTGCACTTCCGCTCTGCAGACGGCGCTGAAGCCAACGAGAAGAAGTCCCAACAAGTAGAGGAAAGCCGAAGATGGAGCCATGCGGGTCACCTGCAGAGTTGTCATTGTCAGCATAACTCACAAATCAATGACGATGCTTATGGGGGGAACAGACTTTTAGACAGAAGGTGCTTTATTATCTAAGTTAGGATGATTGAAATATTGGTCATTATCTATTTTCATGTGCTCATATGAAATTTTAGTTCATTCTTTATGAACACCATATCATTAATTTCTAAATTAATTATTCATGAAAACTTAATTTGATCCCATTTTTAATAACTTAGATCTTGCTGAATGAAATGTCATCAGATTCTACAGATAGCAAGGAGTGCAACATGGGTAACTTTATGGTTCTTGCTCTCCTAGAACAAAAGTTATTAAGCTTCAAAGTTCCGAATTAAATGACCGAGAAAAAGCATTTGTCTTATTTCACCATCACTGACAATTTATAACTCCACAAAGTAATATTTGGTGTCCTATTGCACTCACTAAACACTGAGCTTATCAACAAGACTAAAATGGTCAAAACTGGGTGTGCCAAAGCTGAGAAAAGCTCCTCAAAAGATTGCACGGTTCCAAAAAAAAAAACTAAATAGGAAAAAAAAGCAATGAACAAAGCACCATCAGCTGCTGATGTAATATCAAAGGCTATTATGGCCAAAATAATAATCTAGGATTCACGAACATTTGTGAGGTAATGGCAGAATCTAAAAATAACAGTTCTAAAAAATCGATTTTTTTTTTTCGCAATCTTTGATTTGGAAAAGCCGCTTCGCCCCTTAAGAGAGTAGAGTACAGGCTTTTGGGCTAGTTCGTTAGGTACATCCAAAAAGGCCATAGCGCTGAAAATACAGGGACAACGGAAATAATAATAATAATATCTGGGGCTTAACGTCCCAAAACCACGATATGATTATGAGAGACGCCGTAGTGGAGGGCTCCGGAAATTTCGACCACCTGGGGTTCTTTAACGTGCACCTAAATCTAAGTACACGGGCCTCAGACATTTTTGCCTCCATCGAAAATGCAGCCGCCGCGGCCGGGATTCGATCCCACGACCTTCGGGTCAGCAGCCGAGCGCCATAACCACTAGACCACCGAGGCGGGGCAGGGACAACGGAAGATGATGTATCGCTATGGGCACTCGTCAGGACATCGTGATGACAGTGGTTGCCTACCTCTCTTTATTGAATGTGCAGTTTTGTTTAGGGACACGGATAAGGACAAGGACATGGATAGTTGAGGCTAATCTGATTGCAAAGAAGGTGCCAACTGTGTCAGTGCTCCATCGATTACTTCGAACGCGAAAGAAATCGCCGATCTGGATAATGCTGGCTTATATGGTTGATATCTTTTTTGTTGTCCTCGCCTTTATTATAAGTGCTCCATGTTTCCAAAAATAAAGATCAGTTGCAAGCACAGGTCGGCAAACTCACTCATGAGTTGACTCACCGAGACTCGGATCGAATCTTGAATCTGAGTGAGTCCGGTTGAGGAAAATTTTGGTGAGCCTGAGTCTGAGTGAGCTTTACATTTCTGTGCAGAGCTATGGTGATAAATACTCTAGTACAGCATTACTATCAGCCTTATGCCAGCTCACGTTCACACTCACACATACTTCAACGCACTAGTGTTCATAAACATGCTCAATATTTATTGGTCAGAGGCGTGAGTTACGAGGGGGAGGGGGGGTAAAGTGCCTTGACCCCCCCCCCTGCAAACTTTTTCATGGGAGGTTCTTGATCAAAATATCTCTAGTCATATTTTTCAATAAAGATGTCATTACTGGATTGCAACCGCCAATTAAAGGTACGAGATCAAAAGATGCCAAATAGAGCACCGATTATTTGAGATATTGCTGTTAAAGAATATTGACATCATGGTCAAAAAAGATAATCATACGCTGACGGACTCATGAGTAGACTCACTCAGACTCAGATCAAGCCGAGAGTCTGAGTGAGTGATGTTACGGTGATTTGGAGTCCGAGCAAGTCTTGTTGAAGAACAATTTTAGTGAGTCTGAGTCCGAGTGAGTCCACTTGAGGAAAGTTTTGGTGAGTCAGAGTCTGACTGAGCCCTAAGGGCAAAATTTATTTCATGAGTGAGTCTGAGTGAGCTCAACACTTTTTGCCAACCTATGGTTGTAAGTAGGGCGCATTCTGTCTTCTTCTTTTGTCCTTGTCTTTTCAGCGCTATGGCCTCTGTGGATGTCCTTAACAGAGCCATCATTGCATTCTTCCATTACCATCTGGAACTGTAATACTGGTGTTACGCAGCCACTTCCAAAAGCAATAGGGCACAATACAGACAGAATTTTTGTTATGATCAACAACGATCGCTGCTACATGGTCCGACGATCCCAATCAAGTCCTAATCAAGGTTGTTTATCAACTATCCGAAAAATATTTGCATTTACGAATGCTAGTTATTCCACTGAAGGACCAAATTGAATGACACCCTGTTCAATTCAATATTTGAAAGCTCTTAATATCCATATATCCCTACATAAATTAGGTTCATGAGGAAGATAACATTTTACGCATTAAAAGCCATGTAGTAGCCTATAAAGCACGCCGAAGTGGACAGCCCCGGATTAGTATTTACCACTAGGCACAAAGCAGCGTGCGCTTAAATCGAAACAAGAAGGTTAATTTTTGCAATCTCCACCTTTCTGGATGTGGCCTCAGCAGTACATCTCTCGGAACTCTTATGCTCAGAAGCTTTGGACAAACAACTCGATACACACATGTGAGGCAACCTCAAAGACAGTACAGCAGCTTATGGAGAAGGTGCATTTGACCCCACTTACTCATTCATTAGTGTAATTAAGGTGTACAACGTCTAAACCTCAGAAAAAAAAAAAACTAAAGTGACTTATGAGTAAATCCAGGTTGTGAATAGAGCCACGCGATGAATAAGAATGAATGGAAATTATATACACTGACGCATGGACAAATGGGGTGAGTGCTTCGTTCCAAGTGAATGACAACCTCGTACTTTTCGTGACAAGACATAACAAAAAGCAAGTACAGTGGACTCAGTAAATGTAAGCACGGATTAAATGGAACAACTGCCTGTAATATGATTGGTCTCGTATCTTAATGCGGCAACCTAGTTCATCTCTCAGCAAATGGAACTACTGTTAAACGGAACATATTTTCTTGGTACCTTAAGGGTATGTTTAATAAGTCTACTGTACAGCGTACTACACCGCAACCCAGGTAACACTCTTCTTACAAGGACTACCACGGTGACCTAATACGGGTAGCACACAATACACAAGGTTTCCTACGTGAGTTAAACTGTTTAGTAAGGTATTAATGAGCCAGTGTGCCGACTGATGCCAACCACCAACCACCAAAATGGACCGCTGCAGCCTAGGATGGTTTACGGTGACTTAACTCTAACGAAGCGGTGCCCATTTACAAATAAAACAACCCCATCAGCAAATGGACATGAGGTGAAATGGCTGTGGTTAAGGCCGGAGAGTCACGGTTCTTCCCTAGACGGGCATGAACACTTTTAAACATGTATCTCGTCATGCGCGCCAATGTTGACCTAGAGCACGAATCAGAAACTTCCAGACTGAACAACGAGCAAGTCATTTAAGACAATCGGAGATCGCGCGGAAAGTGTTTTTCACAGCATCATTACAAAACTACGCTTGGCAGTGTGATCCGCACACCTGCAGAAAGGTTCTCGCGACCTTTTATTTTCCCGCGATAGCACGTACTTCTAATTCAAAAAAAAAAAAAAAAAAAAGAACGACGCGACCAGGCGACTAAAGTGCATATATGAACGGAACTAACGAACTCGGCCTAGCGGTAATCGACAGTAAGAGCGCGTTGCACAGTCTGCATGTCAGTAATAGCGATTACAGCGGCACGGCTTCCTAATTCAATACCTAGGCGCTCGCAAAACCAATTGTGACTCCATCGGCGCGAGGAGACCAACCTACGACAATGGTACAACGCAAAAGGAAGATCCGTAGCTATTAACCTAGTAAGTGACCCAAGGACGCGTGTTAAAGCATTAACGATCATCCTAGTAAACAATAAGCACTGAACAGGCGCCAGAGGCAAAGCAAAATCAGCTGTATACTCCGAAACCGGTCTTGGATAACGCTCAACTCTCGTCGCGGCGTAGCGAATGAATGGGTCGGCTGCGATCCGCGGGTTAGTGAGCGTGGAAAATGCTCTAGATCGTGACTTACCTTTCAAATTGCCGACGGTGGGGTTCAGTGAGCTTTCGGGACTAGGTGAGACAACGTGATCGCGTATTCTAAACGAAACACTAGCTCAGCGACACGCAACATCTACGCCAAACCACCAATAAAAGCCGTCCACGAAATTTTTCGGGGTGGGTGGCGATGGTGATGGCGATTGGGCTGGCTCGTGGCTCCCCGCTCATTCGCGGTTTCGGTTCGCCGATGCAAATTGAAATGAGAGCTCGTGCTTGTTGGGGTATGGTGTCTCACTTACCAAGCTAGTAGCGTCACTTAAGGATCATCAGAAAATTTGTCTTGATAAAAAAATGTGCAACGTTAGAATAAGTAAATGTTAATTCGAAAATTGCGAATAGGTTTTAGCTCTCAGCTTAGGAAACGCAGGTCGCATCGCGACGATTACAATCCTTATCCTTTCCAAATCCTTATGTATTGACCGAGATAGATCTTTCGCCGTACAATCCGCAATGTAAATTCTGTCCTCAGAGGGCCACCTTATTCCATATGGTCCGGGAGTGCCAAGACAACCCCAATATATCGGCCAAACAGAATGTTACATTAGTCGAGTGGGAGGCGACACTGTCCAGCATGGTCGACCGAGCCCGGACGGTGGCAAGAGCCAATATGGTCTTCCGGACGGGTCCAATCACAGAGACTGAACTTATTAGAAATAAATGTTTTATTCTCTTTCTAGCTCTCAGTTTAACGTGATGGTGTGATTTTTCGTACAACAATCAAAATTCCCATTGCTCTTTTTTTATGTGGAGTTGGCTTCTCCACCTTAGTAAACTTGATTTGTCCAACGGTTATTGTTACTTGTGCCCGGGGCTAGGCTGCCAGGGATCCACCGTTCCAGAAACATCTTCCGAGGTCCTCGGCGACGGCCCTGGCCCGCTGGACGGCCCACTCCTGATCTCCGAGGGCCTCGCACGCTGAGGAGAGCGGCTTGCCATCGCTCAGCGAGGCGCCCCGCTTGAGAGCCCTGCTGTTGCTTTCCTCCGTCCTCTCAGACTCACTTCCTTGTTTCGTTTACACTTTCAAAGCACATGGGCCATATCGGCCCGTTCGTGCTCGCGCCACTGGCAGCCAGGCGACGGGTGCAGCGCGGGCCACAGGTGGTGCAGGTGGTTGGTGAAAGCTCCCGTCTGCGGCCGCCTCAGGTCGAGCGCCTGCGACCTGTCCAGCCGCGCTTGGCGTAGCGGATAATTTAAGACAAGTCCGGTACCAACATTATGTGTGCTCGTGCGTGTGTTTTATGTGTGTGCGTGTATTCACGCAAAAAAATAATAATAATCGGGGGAATCTGGACCAGCAGTTCGCGTTCAGTCCTCCAACACGAAATATTTCAATGAAGCGCCCACAGCAAGTGTACTGCTTCACAATCGTCTTTTTTATAATTTTTAAGGTGAAAGCCTTAGATATATATGCCTCATCTAACGCGAAAATTGCGTGAGAATTCCTCAAGGTGCCTCATCCCGCGTCGGCTACCCCCGGCGGCGTCAACACGAGTGATGCAAAAAAAAAATTATCCGCATGTGATGACGTCATCATGACGTCACAGCTCGTAAAATTTTGTGACGTCGTCATGGCGTCGCTGTGCCGTCCCATAACCGGACATCACATGGCGACGTTATCACATGACATCACCGCATGGTCAAAGGTGGGCCGATCCCGGAGGCGGTGCAAAACAAGGTGAGGTGTAGAAAGCTTACAATGCCTCCGATCCTGGAGGCAGTGCAAAACTACGTTAGTTGCAGAAAGCTTTCGGGTAGGGGCGCGGGAGGTAGAAAAAGAAGTCACAGTTTCGCCGCAAAGGCGAAGCAATGAATGCGACAGCAAGAAACTAATGCTATACGAAGTGAGGCTCGCCAATGGATACTCTCAGTTTGAACAGCGCTCCTGTTGCAAAGGCGGCCGAAGCAGCGAAGGAAACTAGCGTGCTTCAAGTGTCGAGCTGTGACACCTGATAGTTCGCGCTCATCTTCTGTTTGTTCGTTTAGCGGCGTCCCTTGAGCTCGAGTGACCTTATGAGCGCGGACATCACGGTGAAAGCTCGAAACATCCCTCTTCCCCTAACCACGAGAAAACCGCGCGAGCAGACAGCGGAAGGGCAAGGTTCTCCCTGCGCAAATATAAGAAGCGAGCGAGCTCGCCGACGACTTTTAAATGCGCCTGTCGCGCTCCTCGCGCCATCTCGCTGGTAATGAAGAAACGCTTATAAGCGCCTGCCGTCTCTGAGTCCTACCAGCAGTAAAGGGTGTGTATATAACGCTCGCCGTTAGCCGAGGGATCTGCGCTTTCTAGCGTAGTGGTTAGCGCCACGCGCTGCGGAACGAGAGGTGGCTGGTTCGATTCCGCGCTTGGGAAGCATTTTTCTGAATTATTTTTCTTTGGGACTTTGATATATATATGCACACTTATACATATACGGTGCATGACGGCGGCGACGGCGAAATCCAGCCGAGACTGTCCATATGATTGCTATCGCAATAAAAGAAAAGATGAAGAAGAGTCGATTGAAGCGAATACATAAGACGCTGTGAGCATGCATGCGTGTGCTTCAGTTCACACTGGGCAAGCATGGGCGCGTGGCCAAGGGTCGGAGCACTCGTTTTCGGACTGGGGGACCCGGGTTCAAACCCCAGCCACAGAAAGAAAGTTTATTTGGTTTTATTTATTATTTCTTTGATGCGCGGCAACAGTGGGGGAGGAGTGTTTTCTGGAACACCAGCTTCACAGGTCAGTCAGTACATGCTTCGCTTGAGAACGTGTCGATTTATATATCCACACCCCCTATTATGGAGGAGCAGTGAGCTGCCCCTGTGAGCAGATGGATAGATGGATGGATGGCTGGAAGAACTTTATTATTGCCCCCGGAACGCGCTCTAGCACGTTGCGGGTCGCTCCCACGTCGGAACAGAAAGACCAAGTCACTATGCTGCGTCGCGGGCCCGTTGGACTGCCCATAGCTGTTCTTCGAGTGCTGGCCTCCCATTTGGACGGTGTGATGACTTCGCCTTGCGTAACGCGGGGCACCGCCTGAGCATATGTTCTAGGTTGGCTATATCCGCGCATAGGGAACATGCATTAGTTGTCTGTATTTCCGGGTAAATCTTGTGCAAAAGCGCGGGGATAGGGTACGCCCTGAACTGAACTGTATACGTAGCCTGAGTGCCGGAGCCTGTGGTCTGCATAATTTTCTGTGTGGTGGAGTGTCCCCAGGTAAAAGTGTTTCGCGAGTTCATTATATACAAGGCGGGAGTGTCCCGATTCTCCAAAGCCTCAGCGCCCCCCCCCCCCCCCCCCCCTTCGTTAGCTAAGCGGTCTACCACTCCTCGCGCAGCTATGCGGGCCGACTTGTTGAGATTGGGCGGGGCTCCCTCACCCCATCCCATGTGGGCTGGGAACCAGACGAGTGTGTGTAAATCGTGGATCTCTTGTTGTCCAACAAGGCCGACGCAATCGCTGCTTGCTCCGCTATTTCGGCCGCCGTCGTCCGGACCGTGGTCGAGTTTGTGATTCTCCCCTCGTGGTGGATGCTCACTGCCGCAAATGCCTTCACCTCGGGATGCCGGGCCGCGTCGACGAAGCAAAAACAGCCCCAGGCCTGATCGCGAGCCCTTTCAAGGAGAGCCTTTGCCCTGGCCGTGGTCGCCTACCCTTGTTATGCTCTGGTGGACGTCATGCCGTACACGACATTTACAACAATTACATTCCCGCACTGTCCATGTCAGGCATTTCTGCATCTTACCCTATGAATACACGTTTGTGCTGCTGGTTTTTAACAGTAAACCTGGACGTCCCGACACGTTTTGTCAGATTATTCTGATATCAAAGCTTAGTCACAAGTAATATATGTTATTTCTACACCACATTTTTATTTTTGTGTGTGAAGTGTTTACATTTGCAGATAAAAAGTATTTGCATTTCGAGCGTAAGCATATGCTGGTACGACAATCTTACAGACTTGAAGGTCGTAACCATTCCTCCTTGGTCGTAACTGGCATCGCCTTTTGAAGTCTGAACGAGGAGATTCTTGTCGGGCCGGCGAGGGCAAACGCGATTTATTACAGCTAAACTCTTTACCTCTAGCCCATGCGTTACCGTGGGGGTGGGGGGGGGGGGGGGGGCGGTATTCCGGGCGGCTCGCGTCCGTATGTAGACACCAAATGTAGACAAAATGGACAAGAAAATGGAGACTGCGCGCCGCTTGCCTCGTGGTAAGACGGCGGCGCTTGCCTCGTGGTAGTGTGATGGCGTCGTTGCGCTACGACGTAGACCACTGCGAGAAACCGCGGAAGGAGAGACGCCGAGACGGCGCAGCACGCCCACGCTGGAGAAAAAACTAAAAAAGCGCAGAGGCGTTGACAGCAGCAACGCGAATACTACAGCGAAAGCGGGACCGTGCAAAAGTGGAGAATGCGTCGAATTAAAAATAGCCTGAGAAAGAATGTCACCACGAGCAGTCACTTACAAGGGAGGAACGATTGGACGGGCGTCTATATCAGAAACTCGAATACAGCTTGATTGGTAATCCATCCCATTATGAATGCCATGGCCCCAAGAAATTTTCCCGGGCATTCTCAGAATTAGTTTATTTCGACGACTTCGTCAAAGAAACTGAAGGTAAAAAAATAAGAAAATCTCTCGAGACACTGAAAAAAAAAAAACACCTTGCAATCTCTTCCAAATAATGACATCTTACAAAATCGGTTCAACCGCACGACCACCGCGCAGAACGATGGCTCCCTTGCCTTAAAAATTTACATAGTGCCCAACAGTCGTTAAGCGCATTATGTAAAGAAAGGACTACTACCCTTATAAACAGGCCCGTGTCGCACGATCTTCACTAACCTCCGAGTCACCTCCGAGTCTGAGAATCCTGAAAGCCTGCCTTTTCTCCAAGGACTCGGACTGCTGGTCCCTGCCAAGTAATGTTATTCGCTTTCTGTGATATTAAGGCGAAAGCCTTGGCTGCCTCATCAAATGCGATAAGTGACCGTGGGCGGCGTCAACATGAAGCGATGAAAAAAAGCATCGTGTGATGATGCCCACATGACAACATCGTGATGTCACATATCACCAAAATTTGTAACATCGCTGTGACATCATGCAGTCACTGTAACGTCTCATAAAGTGACGTAACATGACCACGTCATCACACGACATCGTTGCTTGGTCACAGGTTGGCCAATCCCGGAGGCACTGCACAACCACCTGAGTGGCAGAAAGCTTGCAACGCCTCCGATTCCGCAGGCAGTGCAAAACCACGTTAGCTGCACAAAGCTTTGGGGGGCATAAATACAATCTACTGCGAATACAGAAAAACAGAAAAGACAAAGAAGAAGATGGCTGCCGCATTCGAGTCGTCTTAGACGAATGCATAAGGGACCAGGATACTTTTGCTCAAGTGTGTGACGCTGCGAGCACTAGTAACACGTGTACATACCCAAAGCATATATTTTACTTGCCGTCTCACAAAATGAATACGTCTGAACATTTTGGCAGTTTCAATTTCAAGGGCGTCAAAAGAAAGAGAAGCGGCTCATCGGTCAAACCAGGAGGGAGGAACTGGATTTCGCCACATGTCAAGCGTCATCCAAGAGCGCGCGAACGGAGCACTTTTACTCCTTGCTGCTTGCACGGATAGCATCCATGGGAGAGATGCACTCGTGGAGACGATGCCTCTTCTTTACGCTTTCTTCTTGAGCGCGAAGATCTGGCCGTCACACTTGAGCCGGTACTCCTGGACCTTCTTGCGGACGACGATCTCCATGCGAAACTGGCGACACAGCGCCTGAAGCGTGGCGGTGAAACGGGTCTCCAGGAACTGCTCGGACTTACCCTCGTAGTGGTCCAGCGTGCGGTGGATCCACATCAGGCGACCGTTGGCTGCGTAACGACCAACGTAACGTGATACTGGTCAATAGACCTTTTCACAGGAGAAAAAAAACCACAGCCTCAGGAG
Source organism: Rhipicephalus sanguineus (assembly GCF_013339695.2). Classification (NCBI taxonomy): domain Eukaryota; kingdom Metazoa; phylum Arthropoda; class Arachnida; order Ixodida; family Ixodidae; genus Rhipicephalus; species Rhipicephalus sanguineus. The sequence continues at coordinate 30,904,224 of NC_051185.1, read as the reverse complement.
TGTATTTTTGGGGGGTCACGCCTATTTAGCGCAGCCCAGAGATGACTATGGCAGCGCCCAGGGAGCCGTTCGTGAAAAGGTCTATAGAAGAGCCGCTGCTGCTTTCAACAGCCAGTTGTATGATGATGCATATTGCATATATTATGTGAAATAGATCGAATTACCTTAGAACAGACAGACAGACAGACAGACAGACAGACAGACAGACAGACAGACAGACAGACAGACAGACAGACAGACAGACAGACAGACAGACAGACAGACAGACAGACAGACAGACAGACAGATAGATAGATAGATAGATAGATAGATAGATAGATAGATAGATAGATAGATAGATAGATAGATAGATAGATAGATAGATAGATAGATAGATAGATAGATAGATAGATAGATAGATAGATAGATAGATAGATAGATAGATAGATAGAGGAGAAGCCAGACACGCAAGGCACCTAGTAAGAAAGACATAGATGATAGACAGGCAATTTAAGACAAATACACAACAAGAATGACATACCGACACGCATAGGCGCGCGCAAAGTGGGATGGCGGGGAGGGGGCAGGGAGAGGCACCTGCCCTCCCCCCCTCCTAATCATATAAGGGGGCGGGAAGTCTCCATACCTTACTCCATCGGACCTGTCCCGCCGTTGTTTAAAGTGCAGGGTTATGGCCATGCAAGTTTTGGACGATAATGGCGGCCGACCACCCCTAATGTTGTTGCATTTCAATATCTGTTTACCTCTCGCCTTTACCCCTGGAGAGCCGAGGACAAAAGGCAGGCCGTTGTGAGAAGCACGTTGTGAGAAAGAAGCTTCACTTGCCTCCGCCGCGAAGCTTGTTTTCTTTCAGATTTCACAGAGAGGGAGGGGGAGGGGGTGCTGCGGTAAACCCTGCCACCCCCTCCCCCCTAATGGAGGACCCTGCGCACGCCTATGCCGACACGACAAGACAAGTAGACAAGAGGGACAGACAGAACAGATAGATGTGCTTAAGGAGACAGGCATGTGTACACAGACATGGAAGGAGGGACCGACGGTCCGCCAGACATATAATGACCATAGTGAAAAAGCAGCGCGATAAAAGCACGACAAGATGACCAAGAAGGACTAGAAACAGGTTCTTCTTCCCCTGTCTTTCTCTGTCCAGAATGCTTATATACTTGTGAAGCAAAAATAAACGCACTTGCTGGCAGTCAGCGCTGGTCCAGTTTGGTCTTTCTTGTCGTGTTTTTATCGCGCTGTTTTTTTTTCGCTACGATCACGAACCGACAAGCTTAATTTCATACGCATGTAATGCTAGTGTACAAGACCTTTTGGATTTACATTCTGCCTGCAGTTGAACATGTACCGAAAGGAAGAGACATTCATGATTTGATACACTCCTTAGATTCAAATGATCAATCAATCAATCAATCAAACAATCAATCAATCAATCAATCAATCAATCAATCAATCAATCAATCAATCGAGACTCACGCTTGACGAGCCTGGCCACCTCAGGAAGAGCATCGGGCATGATGTGACCAGGCATGAGGCAACCGCACAGTGCCACCACGTCGTACTCAGCTGCACAGCACGAAAAAAAAATAGAAGATGGGAGTATACGGAGATAATTAAAAATCTGCTTCACCCGACATGGGCTGTCCAGCAGGCCCGCGAAGCGGCGTTGAGGCAAGGTCTCAACGTCCCCACGTGGGAGACCCAAGGCCCGGTCGGCAGAAGCTCTGCAGGACTATCAATAAAGTTGTTACCAAATCGCTCCACGTTTACGGCACATACCACCAAGAGTCACAAACAACGTCTTACCACGACAAATTTACTTTAAATGGTGTGTCTTTCACAAATTGGCAGCTGCGCACGAGGGCCGAAGCCTTTACAGCGATAGCGAGGTTTATATCATTGCTGCTGGACTTCTCGGACGGTGTTGATACTACACTTTTGGGCGCCACAATTTGTGGTAACATTAACATTTTAGCACTCCGTGTAGGACCCGTAATCGCGTCGGGCTCAAACCGCTGCGTTGTCCGTAAAGACCTCTGATGCCGACATTGGTTAAATTACATCACTTTCCTATTGTCAGCCTTAATTTACGAAATTTCCTTTTGTCTAAAGGACTTAAGTAAGCTATAAAGGGTACACGCTCCGATGAAATGGCCTTGTAAGAAATTCTGACGAATTCCCCATCGTTGGAAACAGAATTTTCCTGAACGAGAGTTCCGCTTATGGAAAGTGCAAGGTCAGCTTATGGGAGGACTCGATATGCCCTTCTCTTTGGGGCATACACTAAAGAATTAAGGGGGGAGGGGGGCGAGTCCGGACATCCGGACCTTCTCTGTGGACCCATCCTTTTGAACTCAGTGACGGCCATCAAACCTATTCTGTGCAACTCTTGCTTTTTCAAATACATAGCATCTTCGCAGAATATGTGGCATCCATATTCGAACGGCGTATACATGCTTAAAACAAAAATTCACAAGGACCCTTATGCATTCGCGAAGCCGACTCGAATGCGAAAGCCATCTTCTTTTTCTTCTCAGTCCAT